>NC_081831.1:16815000-16837500 GCF_030867095.1 Alligator mississippiensis | reverse complement strand
GCTCCCGGTTTTGGGCCCCAGTCGGGCGCGTGGTGCCTCCGAGTCGTGGCAGGGGGCACCGGGGACCCCGCCAAAGGCCCTTGCACCCCTCTGTCGCTCCGTGGGGGCACGGCACGGGAAAGCGAGCGCTCTCCTGGCAGGGCCTCTCGGCCTTGGCGACAGACCCTGTCGGATCGGGCGGGTGGCCGAGTGCACGGCGAGCGGACCGTCCCCGTCTGGCAGGTCCCCCGGCGCCCCGGATGCGGCGGTGCTGTCTGGGGCCCGCAGGAAGGAAAAGGGCGGTGGTGGGGGCGGCAGCAGCCGCAGGGAGGTCCCGGGGGCCACGAAAATATGGAACGCTTTACGAATTTGCGTGTCATTCTTGCGCAGGGGCCATGCTAATCTTCTCTGTATCGTTCCAATATTAGTGTATGTACTGCCGAAGCAAGCACAAAGGGTGGGCAGGGTTGGCAGCTAGAAATAGGTGGGCAGGCCTCGGGCCTTTGAGGTCAGGGCGACCAAGGCCCGGTCGGCAGGACCGGTGGCAGGCGCCGACTGGTTGCCGCAGGACTGCCCCTTGCGCCCTTGGTCCCCACCACCCCTCGCAGGGCAACCCGGGCTGTGGGATGGCAGGACCTTCCCGTCAAGCGGCCTGAACTGGGCCAAGGTGGGAGGCGGTGTGCACATGCAAATACACCGGAGCATGCTGGGAGCAGCCGTGCCTGGCCTGGAAGCCCCCTGCGGCCAGGTGCCGGGGCCCCAAGGCCCAGGGCGGGAGCGGGACAGGGACAGGAGGTGCGCTGAGGGACCTTGGCAGGGCCTCCCGCCATACCGGTGGCCCTGCACATGAGGAGGAAGGGCCTGGGCGGCCAAGTAGGGCACCTGGAGCCAAAGCAGCCCCCCCAACCCACCCCCGCCAGCGCAGACTGGTGGGGGGAGGGGGCCGAAGGAAGGCCGAGGCTTGGCCTGGGGGCCCTTTGGCTCCTGGTCTTGGGCCCCTGTCGGCCGTCAGGGCAGGCGCGTGCTGCCTCCGAGCCGTGGCGGGGGGCACCAGGGACCCCGCCAAAGGCCCTTGCACCCCTCCGTCGCTCCGTGGGGGCGCGGCACGGAAAAGCGAGCCCTCTCTTGGCAGGGCCTCTCGGCCTTGGCGGCAGACCCTGTCGGATCGGGCGGGTGGCCGAGTGCACGGCGAGCGGACCGTCCCCGTCTGGCAGGTCCCCCGGCGCCCCGGATGCGGCGGTGCTGCCTGGGGCCCGCAGGAAGGAAAAGGGCGGTGGTGGGGGCGGCAGCAGCCGCAGGGAGGTCCCGGGGGCCACGAAAATATGGAACGCTTCACGAGTTTGCGTGTCATCCTTGCGCAGGGGCCATGCTAATCTTCTCTGTATCGTTCCAATTTTAGTATATGTGCTGCCGAAGCAAGCACAAAGGGTGGGCAGGGTTGGCAGCTAGAAATAGGTGGGCAGACCTCGGGCCTTTGAGGTCAGGGCGACCAAGGCCCGGTCGGCAGGACCGGTGGTAGGCGCCGACTGGTTGCCGCAGGACTGCCCCTTGCGCCCTTGGTCCCCGCCACCCCTCGCAGGGCAACCCGGGCTGTGGGATGGCGAGACCTTCCCTTCAAGCGGCCCGAACTGGGCCAAGGTGGGAGGCGGTGTGCACATGCAAATACAGCGGAGCATGCTGGGAGCAGCCGTGCCTGACCTGAAAGCCCCCTGCGGCCAGGGCCCGGGGCCTCAGGGCGGGAGCGGGACAGGAGGCGCGCTGAGGGACCTTGGCAGGGCCTCCTGCCATATCGGTGGCCCTGCACATGAGGAGGAAGGGCCTGGGCGGCCAAGTAGGGCACCTGGAGCCAAAGCAGCCCCACAACCCACCCCCGCCATCGAAGGCTGGTGGGGGGAAGGGCCCGAAGGAAGGCCGGGGCTTAGCCTGGGAGCCCTTTGGCTCCCGGTTTTGGGCCCCAGTCGGGCGCGTGGTGCCTCCGAGTCGTGGCAGGGGGCACCGGGGACCCCGCCAAAGGCCCTTGCACCCCTCTGTCGCTCCGTGGGGGCACGGCACGGGAAAGCGAGCCCTCTCCTAGCAGGGCCTCTCGGCCTTGGCGACAGACCCTGTCGGATCGGGCGGGTGGCCGAGTGCACGGCGAGCGGACCGTCCCCGTCTGGCAGGTCCCCCGGCGCCCCGGATGCGGCGGTGCTGTCTGGGGCCCGCAGGAAGGAAAAGGGCGGTGGTGGGGGCGGCAGCAGCCGCAGGGAGGTCCCGGGGGCCACGAAAATATGGAACGCTTCACGAATTTGCGTGTCATCCTTGCGCAGGGGCCATGCTAATCTTCTCTGTATCGTTCCAATTTTAGTATATGTACTGCCGAAGCAAGCACAAAGGGTGGGCAGGGTTGGCAGCTAGAAATAGGTGGGCAGGCCTCGGGCCTTTGAGGTCAGGGCGACCAAGGCCCGGTCGGCAGGACCGGTGGCAGGCGCCGACTGGTTGCCGCAGGACTGCCCCTTGCGCCCTTGGTCCCCACCACCCCTCGCAGGGCAACCCGGGCTGTGGGATGGCAGGACCTTCCCGTCAAGCGGCCTGAACTGGGCCAAGGTGGGAGGCGGTGTGCACATGCAAATACACCGGAGCATGCTGGGAGCAGCCGTGCCTGGCCTGGAAGCCCCCTGCGGCCAGGTGCCGGGGCCCCAAGGCCCAGGGCGGGAGCGGGACAGGGACAGGAGGTGCGCTGAGGGACCTTGGCAGGGCCTCCCGCCATACCGGTGGCCCTGCACATGAGGAGGAAGGGCCTGGGCGGCCAAGTAGGGCACCTGGAGCCAAAGCAGCCCCCCCAACCCACCCCCGCCAGCGCAGACTGGTGGGGGGAGGGGGCCGAAGGAAGGCCGAGGCTTGGCCTGGGGGCCCTTTGGCTCCTGGTCTTGGGCCCCTGTCGGCCGTCAGGGCAGGCGCGTGCTGCCTCCGAGCCGTGGCGGGGGGCACCAGGGACCCCGCCAAAGGCCCTTGCACCCCTCCGTCGCTCCGTGGGGGCGCGGCACGGAAAAGCGAGCCCTCTCTTGGCAGGGCCTCTCGGCCTTGGCGGCAGACCCTGTCGGATCGGGCGGGTGGCCGAGTGCACGGCGAGCGGACCGTCCCCGTCTGGCAGGTCCCCCGGCGCCCCGGATGCGGCGGTGCTGCCTGGGGCCCGCAGGAAGGAAAAGGGCGGTGGTGGGGGCGGCAGCAGCCGCAGGGAGGTCCCGGGGGCCACGAAAATATGGAACGCTTCACGAATTTGCGTGTCATCCTTGCGCAGGGGCCATGCTAATCTTCTCTGTATCGTTCCAATTTTAGTATATGTGCTGCCGAAGCAAGCACAAAGGGTGGGCAGGGTTGGCAGCTAGAAATAGGTGGGCAGACCTCGGGCCTTTGAGGTCAGGGCGACCAAGGCCCGGTCGGCAGGACCGGTGGTAGGTGCCGACTGGTTGCCGCAGGACTGCCCCTTGCGCCCTTGGTCCCCGCCACCCCTCGCAGGGCAACCCGGGCTGTGGGATGGCGAGACCTTCCCGTCAAGCGGCCCGAACTGGGCCAAGGTGGGAGGCGGTGTGCACATGCAAATACAGCGGAGCATGCTGGGAGCAGCCGTGCCTGACCTGAAAGCCCCCTGCGGCCAGGGCCCGGGGCCTCAGGGCGGGAGCGGGACAGGAGGCGCGCTGAGGGACCTTGGCAGGGCCTCCTGCCATATCGGTGGCCCTGCACATGAGGAGGAAGGGCCTGGGCGGCCAAGTAGGGCACCTGGAGCCAAAGCAGCCCCACAACCCACCCCCGCCATCGAAGGCTGGTGGGGGGAAGGGCCCGAAGGAAGGCCGGGGCTTAGCCTGGGAGCCCTTTGGCTCCCGGTTTTGGGCCCCAGTCGGGCGCGTGGTGCCTCCGAGTCGTGGCAGGGGGCACCGGGGACCCCGCCAAAGGCCCTTGCACCCCTCTGTCGCTCCGTGGGGGCACGGCACGGGAAAGCGAGCCCTCTCCTGGCAGGGCCTCTCCGCCTTGGCGACAGACCCTGTCGGATCGGGCGGGTGGCCGAGTGCACGGCGAGCGGACCGTCCCCGTCTGGCAGGTCCCCCGGCGCCCCGGATGCGGCGGTGCTGTCTGGGGCCCGCAGGAAGGAAAAGGGCGGTGGTGGGGGCGGCAGCAGCCGCAGGGAGGTCCCGGGGGCCACGAAAATATGGAACGCTTCACGAATTTGCGTGTCATCCTTGCGCAGGGGCCATGCTAATCTTCTCTGTATCGTTCCAATATTAGTATATGTACTGCCGAAGCAAGCACAAAGGGTGGGCAGGGTTGGCAGCTAGAAATAGGTGGGCAGGCCTCGGGCCTTTGAGGTCAGGGCGACCAAGGCCCGGTCGGCAGGACCGGTGGCAGGCGCCGACTGGTTGCCGCAGGACTGCCCCTTGCGCCCTTGGTCCCCACCACCCCTCGCAGGGCAACCCGGGCTGTGGGATGGCAGGACCTTCCCGTCAAGCGGCCTGAACTGGGCCAAGGTGGGAGGCGGTGTGCACATGCAAATACACCGGAGCATGCTGGGAGCAGCCGTGCCTGGCCTGGAAGCCCCCTGCGGCCAGGTGCCGGGGCCCCAAGGCCCAGGGCGGGAGCGGAACAGGGACAGGAGGTGCGCTGAGGGACCTTGGCAGGGCCTCCCGCCATACCGGTGGCCCTGCACATGAGGAGGAAGGGCCTGGGCGGCCAAGTAGGGCACCTGGAGCCAAAGCAGCCCCCCCAACCCACCCCCGCCAGCGCAGACTGGTGGGGGGAGGGGGCCGAAGGAAGGCCGAGGCTTGGCCTGGGGGCCCTTTGGCTCCTGGTCTTGGGCCCCTGTCGGCCGTCAGGGCAGGCGCGTGCTGCCTCCGAGCCGTGGCGGGGGGCACCAGGGACCCCGCCAAAGGCCCTTGCACCCCTCCGTCGCTCCGTGGGGGCGCGGCACGGAAAAGCGAGCCCTCTCTTGGCAGGGCCTCTCGGCCTTGGCGGCAGACCCTGTCGGATCGGGCGGGTGGCCGAGTGCACAGCGAGCGGACCGTCCCCGTCTGGCAGGTCCCCCGGCGCCCCGGATGCGGCGGTGCTGCCTGGGGCCCGCAGGAAGGAAAAGGGCGGTGGTGGGGGCGGCAGCAGCCGCAGGGAGGTCCCGGGGGCCACGAAAATATGGAACGCTTCACGAATTTGCGTGTCATCCTTGCGCAGGGGCCATGCTAATCTTCTCTGTATCGTTCCAATTTTAGTATATGTGCTGCCGAAGCAAGCACAAAGGGTGGGCAGGGTTGGCAGCTAGAAATAGGTGGGCAGACCTCGGGCCTTTGAGGTCAGGGCGACCAAGGCCCGGTCGGCAGGACCGGTGGTAGGCGCCGACTGGTTGCCGCAGGACTGCCCCTTGCGCCCTTGGTCCCCGCCACCCCTCGCAGGGCAACCCGGGCTGTGGGATGGCGAGACCTTCCCGTCAAGCGGCCCGAACTGGGCCAAGGTGGGAGGCGGTGTGCACATGCAAATACAGCGGAGCATGCTGGGAGCAGCCGTGCCTGACCTGAAAGCCCCCTGCGGCCAGGGCCCGGGGCCTCAGGGCGGGAGCGGGACAGGAGGCGCGCTGAGGGACCTTGGCAGGGCCTCCTGCCATATCGGTGGCCCTGCACATGAGGAGGAAGGGCCTGGGCGGCCAAGTAGGGCACCTGGAGCCAAAGCAGCCCCACAACCCACCCCCGCCATCGAAGGCTGGTGGGGGGAAGGGCCCGAAGGAAGGCCGGGGCTTAGCCTGGGAGCCCTTTGGCTCCCGGTTTTGGGCCCCAGTCGGGCGCGTGGTGCCTCCGAGTCGTGGCAGGGGGCACCGGGGACCCCGCCAAAGGCCCTTGCACCCCTCTGTCGCTCCGTGGGGGCACGGCACGGGAAAGCGAGCCCTCTCCTGGCAGGGCCTCTCGGCCTTGGCGACAGACCCTGTCGGATCGGGCGGGTGGCCGAGTGCACGGCGAGCGGACCGTCCCCGTCTGGCAGGTCCCCCGGCGCCCCGGATGCGGCGGTGCTGTCTGGGGCCCGCAGGAAGGAAAAGGGCGGTGGTGGGGGCGGCAGCAGCCACAGGGAGGTCCCGGGGGCCACGAAAATATGGAACGCTTCACGAATTTGCGTGTCATCCTTGCGCAGGGGCCATGCTAATCTTCTCTGTATCGTTCCAATTTTAGTATATGTACTGCCGAAGCAAGCACAAAGGGTGGGCAGGGTTGGCAGCTAGAAATAGGTGGGCAGGCCTCGGGCCTTTGAGGTCAGGGCGACCAAGGCCCGGTCGGCAGGACCGGTGGCAGGCGCCGACTGGTTGCCGCAGGACTGCCCCTTGCGCCCTTGGTCCCCACCACCCCTCGCAGGGCAACCCGGGCTGTGGGATGGCAGGACCTTCCCGTCAAGCGGCCTGAACTGGGCCAAGGTGGGAGGCGGTGTGCACATGCAAATACACCGGAGCATGCTGGGAGCAGCCGTGCCTGGCCTGGAAGCCCCCTGCGGCCAGGTGCCGGGGCCCCAAGGCCCAGGGCGGGAGCGGGACAGGGACAGGAGGTGCGCTGAGGGACCTTGGCAGGGCCTCCCGCCATACCGGTGGCCCTGCACATGAGGAGGAAGGGCCTGGGCGGCCAAGTAGGGCACCTGGAGCCAAAGCAGCCCCCCCAACCCACCCCCGCCAGCGCAGACTGGTGGGGGGAGGGGGCCGAAGGAAGGCCGAGGCTTGGCCTGGGGGCCCTTTGGCTCCTGGTCTTGGGCCCCTGTCGGCCGTCAGGGCAGGCGCGTGCTGCCTCCGAGCCGTGGCGGGGGGCACCAGGGACCCCGCCAAAGGCCCTTGCACCCCTCCGTCGCTCCGTGGGGGCGCGGCACGGAAAAGCGAGCCCTCTCTTGGCAGGGCCTCTCGGCCTTGGCGGCAGACCCTGTCGGATCGGGCGGGTGGCCGAGTGCACGGCGAGCGGACCGTCCCCGTCTGGCAGGTCCCCCGGCGCCCCGGATGCGGCGGTGCTGCCTGGGGCCCGCAGGAAGGAAAAGGGCGGTGGTGGGGGCGGCAGCAGCCGCAGGGAGGTCCCGGGGGCCACGAAAATATGGAACGCTTCACGAATTTGCGTGTCATCCTTGCGCAGGGGCCATGCTAATCTTCTCTGTATCGTTCCAATTTTAGTATATGTGCTGCCGAAGCAAGCACAAAGGGTGGGCAGGGTTGGCAGCTAGAAATAGGTGGGCAGACCTCGGGCCTTTGAGGTCAGGGCGACCAAGGCCCGGTCGGCAGGACCGGTGGTAGGCGCCGACTGGTTGCCGCAGGACTGCCCCTTGCGCCCTTGGTCCCCGCCACCCCTCGCAGGGCAACCCGGGCTGTGGGATGGCGAGACCTTCCCGTCAAGCGGCCCGAACTGGGCCAAGGTGGGAGGCGGTGTGCACATGCAAATACAGCGGAGCATGCTGGGAGCAGCCGTGCCTGACCTGAAAGCCCCCTGCGGCCAGGGCCCGGGGCCTCAGGGCGGGAGCGGGACAGGAGGCGCGCTGAGGGACCTTGGCAGGGCCTCCTGCCATATCGGTGGCCCTGCACATGAGGAGGAAGGGCCTGGGCGGCCAAGTAGGGCACCTGGAGCCAAAGCAGCCCCACAACCCACCCCCGCCATCGAAGGCTGGTGGGGGGAAGGGCCCGAAGGAAGGCCGGGGCTTAGCCTGGGAGCCCTTTGGCTCCCGGTTTTGGGCCCCAGTCGGGCGCGTGGTGCCTCCGAGTCGTGGCAGGGGGCACCGGGGACCCCGCCAAAGGCCCTTGCACCCCTCTGTCGCTCCGTGGGGGCACGGCACGGGAAAGCGAGCGCTCTCCTGGCAGGGCCTCTCGGCCTTGGCGACAGACCCTGTCGGATCGGGCGGGTGGCCGAGTGCACGGCGAGCGGACCGTCCCCGTCTGGCAGGTCCCCCAGCGCCCCGGATGCGGCGGTGCTGTCTGGGGCCCGCAGGAAGGAAAAGGGCGGTGGTGGGGGCGGCAGCAGCCGCAGGGAGGTCCCGGGGGCCACGAAAATATGGAACGCTTCACGAATTTGCGTGTCATCCTTGCGCAGGGGCCATGCTAATCTTCTCTGTATCGTTCCAATTTTAGTATATGTACTGCCGAAGCAAGCACAAAGGGTGGGCAGGGTTGGCAGCTAGAAATAGGTGGGCAGGCCTCGGGCCTTTGAGGTCAGGGCGACCAAGGCCCGGTCGGCAGGACCGGTGGCAGGCGCCGACTGGTTGCCGCAGGACTGCCCCTTGCGCCCTTGGTCCCCACCACCCCTCGCAGGGCAACCCGGGCTGTGGGATGGCAGGACCTTCCCGTCAAGCGGCCTGAACTGGGCCAAGGTGGGAGGCGGTGTGCACATGCAAATACACCGGAGCATGCTGGGAGCAGCCGTGCCTGGCCTGGAAGCCCCCTGCGGCCAGGTGCCGGGGCCCCAAGGCCCAGGGCGGGAGCGGGACAGGGACAGGAGGTGCGCTGAGGGACCTTGGCAGGGCCTCCCGCCATACCGGTGGCCCTGCACATGAGGAGGAAGGGCCTGGGCGGCCAAGTAGGGCACCTGGAGCCAAAGCAGCCCCCCCAACCCACCCCCGCCAGCGCAGACTGGTGGGGGGAGGGGGCCGAAGGAAGGCCGAGGCTTGGCCTGGGGGCCCTTTGGCTCCTGGTCTTGGGCCCCTGTCGGCCGTCAGGGCAGGCGCGTGCTGCCTCCGAGCCGTGGCGGGGGGCACCAGGGACCCCGCCAAAGGCCCTTGCACCCCTCCGTCGCTCCGTGGGGGCGCGGCACGGAAAAGCGAGCCCTCTCTTGGCAGGGCCTCTCGGCCTTGGCGGCAGACCCTGTCGGATCGGGCGGGTGGCCGAGTGCACGGCGAGCGGACCGTCCCCGTCTGGCAGGTCCCCCGGCGCCCCGGATGCGGCGGTGCTGCCTGGGGCCCGCAGGAAGGAAAAGGGCGGTGGTGGGGGCGGCAGCAGCCGCAGGGAGGTCCCGGGGGCCACGAAAATATGGAACGCTTCACGAATTTGCGTGTCATCCTTGCGCAGGGGCCATGCTAATCTTCTCTGTATCGTTCCAATTTTAGTATATGTGCTGCCGAAGCAAGCACAAAAGGTGGGCAGGGTTGGCAGCTAGAAATAGGTGGGCAGGCCTCGGGCCTTTGAGGTCAGGGCGACCAAGGCCCGGTCGGCAGGACCGGTGGCAGGCGCCGACTGGTTGCCGCAGGACTGCCCCTTGCGCCCTTGGTCCCCACCACCCCTCGCAGGGCAACCCGGGCTGTGGGATGGCAGGACCTTCCCGTCAAGCGGCCTGAACTGGGCCAAGGTGGGAGGCGGTGTGCACATGCAAATACACCGGAGCATGCTGGGAGCAGCCGTGCCTGGCCTGGAAGCCCCCTGCGGCCAGGTGCCGGGGCCCCAAGGCCCAGGGCGGGAGCGGGACAGGGACAGGAGGTGCGCTGAGGGACCTTGGCAGGGCCTCCCGCCATACCGGTGGCCCTGCACATGAGGAGGAAGGGCCTGGGCGGCCAAGTAGGGCACCTGGAGCCAAAGCAGCCCCCCCAACCCACCCCCGCCAGCGCAGACTGGTGGGGGGAGGGGGCCGAAGGAAGGCCGAGGCTTGGCCTGGGGGCCCTTTGGCTCCTGGTCTTGGGCCCCTGTCGGCCGTCAGGGCAGGCGCGTGCTGCCTCCGAGCCGTGGCGGGGGGCACCAGGGACCCCGCCAAAGGCCCTTGCACCCCTCCGTCGCTCCGTGGGGGCGCGGCACGGAAAAGCGAGCCCTCTCTTGGCAGGGCCTCTCGGCCTTGGCGGCAGACCCTGTCGGATCGGGCGGGTGGCCGAGTGCACGGCGAGCGGACCGTCCCCGTCTGGCAGGTCCCCTGGCGCCCCGGATGCGGCGGTGCTGCCTGGGGCCCGCAGGAAGGAAAAGGGCGGTGGTGGGGGCGGCAGCAGCCGCAGGGAGGTCCCGGGGGCCACGAAAATATGGAACGCTTTACGAATTTGCGTGTCATCCTTGCGCCGGGGCCATGCTAATCTTCTCTGTATCGTTCCAATATTAGTATATGTACTGCCGAAGCAAGCACAAAGGGTGGGCAGGGTTGGCAGCTAGAAATAGGTGGGCAGACCTCGGGCCTTTGAGGTCAGGGCGACCAAGGCCCGGTCGGCAGGACCGGTGGTAGGCGCCGACTGGTTGCCGCAGGACTGCCCCTTGCGCCCTTGGTCCCCGCCACCCCTCGCAGGGCAACCCGGGCTGTGGGATGGCGAGACCTTCCCGTCAAGCGGCCCGAACTGGGCCAAGGTGGGAGGCGGTGTGCACATGCAAATACAGCGGAGCATGCTGGGAGCAGCCGTGCCTGACCTGAAAGCCCCCTGCGGCCAGGGCCCGGGGCCTCAGGGCGGGAGCGGGACAGGAGGCGCGCTGAGGGACCTTGGCAGGGCCTCCTGCCATATCGGTGGCCCTGCACATGAGGAGGAAGGGCCTGGGCGGCCAAGTAGGGCACCTGGAGCCAAAGCAGCCCCACAACCCACCCCCGCCATCGAAGGCTGGTGGGGGGAAGGGCCCGAAGGAAGGCCGGGGCTTAGCCTGGGAGCCCTTTGGCTCCCGGTTTTGGGCCCCAGTCGGGCGCGTGGTGCCTCCGAGTCGTGGCAGGGGGCACCGGGGACCCCGCCAAAGGCCCTTGCACCCCTCTGTCGCTCCGTGGGGGCACGGCACGGGAAAGCGAGCCCTCTCCTGGCAGGGCCTCTCGGCCTTGGCGACAGACCCTGTCGGATCGGGCGGGTGGCCGAGTGCACGGCGAGCGGACCGTCCCCGTCTGGCAGGTCCCCCGGCGCCCCGGATGCGGCGGTGCTGTCTGGGGCCCGCAGGAAGGAAAAGGGCGGTGGTGGGGGCGGCAGCAGCCGCAGGGAGGTCCCGGGGGCCACGAAAATATGGAACGCTTTACGAATTTGCGTGTCATCCTTGCGCCGGGGCCATGCTAATCTTCTCTGTATCGTTCCAATATTAGTGTATGTACTGCCAAAGCAAGCACAAAGGGTGGGCAGGGTTGGCAGCTAGAAATAGGTGGGCAGGCCTCGGGCCTTTGAGGTCAGGGCGACCAAGGCCCGGTCGGCAGGACCGGTGGCAGGCGCCGACTGGTTGCCGCAGGACTGCCCCTTGCGCCCTTGGTCCCCACCACCCCTCGCAGGGCAACCCGGGCTGTGGGATGGCAGGACCTTCCCGTCAAGCGGCCTGAACTGGGCCAAGGTGGGAGGCGGTGTGCACATGCAAATACACCGGAGCATGCTGGGAGCAGCCGTGCCTGGCCTGGAAGCCCCCTGCGGCCAGGTGCCGGGGCCCCAAGGCCCAGGGCGGGAGCGGGACAGGGACAGGAGGTGCGCTGAGGGACCTTGGCAGGGCCTCCCGCCATACCGGTGGCCCTGCACATGAGGAGGAAGGGCCTGGGCGGCCAAGTAGGGCACCTGGAGCCAAAGCAGCCCCCCCAACCCACCCCCGCCAGCGCAGACTGGTGGGGGGAGGGGGCCGAAGGAAGGCCGAGGCTTGGCCTGGGGGCCCTTTGGCTCCTGGTCTTGGGCCCCTGTTGGCCGTCAGGGCAGGCGCGTGCTGCCTCCGAGCCGTGGCGGGGGGCACCAGGGACCCCGCCAAAGGCCCTTGCACCCCTCCGTCGCTCCGTGGGGGCGCGGCACGGAAAAGCGAGCCCTCTCTTGGCAGGGCCTCTCGGCCTTGGCGGCAGACCCTGTCGGATCGGGCGGGTGGCCGAGTGCACGGCGAGCGGACCGTCCCCGTCTGGCAGGTCCCCCGGCGCCCCGGATGCGGCGGTGCTGCCTGGGGCCCGCAGGAAGGAAAAGGGCGGTGGTGGGGGCGGCAGCAGCCGCAGGGAGGTCCCGGGGGCCACGAAAATATGGAACGCTTCACGAATTTGCGTGTCATCCTTGCGCAGGGGCCATGCTAATCTTCTCTGTATCGTTCCAATTTTAGTATATGTGCTGCCGAAGCAAGCACAAAGGGTGGGCAGGGTTGGCAGCTAGAAATAGGTGGGCAGACCTCGGGCCTTTGAGGTCAGGGTGACCAAGGCCCGGTCGGCAGGACCGGTGGTAGGCGCCGACTGGTTGCCACAGGACTGCTCCTTGCGCCCTTGGTCCCCGCCACCCCTCGCAGGGCAACCCGGGCTGTGGGATGGCGAGACCTTCCCGTCAAGCGGCCCGAACTGGGCCAAGGTGGGAGGCGGTGTGCACATGCAAATACAGCGGAGCATGCTGGGAGCAGCCGTGCCTGACCTGAAAGCCCCCTGCGGCCAGGGCCCGGGGCCTCAGGGCGGGAGCGGGACAGGAGGCGCGCTGAGGGACCTTGGCAGGGCCTCCTGCCATATCGGTGGCCCTGCACATGAGGAGGAAGGGCCTGGGCGGCCAAGTAGGGCACCTGGAGCCAAAGCAGCCCCACAACCCACCCCCGCCATCGAAGGCTGGTGGGGGGAAGGGCCCGAAGGAAGGCCGGGGCTTAGCCTGGGAGCCCTTTGGCTCCCGGTTTTGGGCCCCAGTCGGGCGCGTGGTGCCTCTGAGTCGTGGCAGGGGGCACCGGGGACCCCGCCAAAGGCCCTTGCACCCCTCTGTCGCTCCGTGGGGGCACGGCACGGGAAAGCGAGCGCTCTCCTGGCAGGGCCTCTCGGCCTTGGCGACAGACCCTGTCGGATCGGGCGGGTGGCCGAGTGCACGGCGAGCGGACCGTCCCCGTCTGGCAGGTCCCCCGGCGCCCCGGATGCGGCGGTGCTGTCTGGGGCCCGCAGGAAGGAAAAGGGCGGTGGTGGGGGCGGCAGCAGCCGCAGGGAGGTCCCGGGGGCCACGAAAATATGGAACGCTTCACGAATTTGCGTGTCATCCTTGCGCAGGGGCCATGCTAATCTTCTCTGTATCGTTCCAATTTTAGTATATGTACTGCCGAAGCAAGCACAAAGGGTGGGCAGGGTTGGCAGCTAGAAATAGGTGGGCAGGCCTCGGGCCTTTGAGGTCAGGGCGACCAAGGCCCGGTCGGCAGGACCGGTGGCAGGCGCCGACTGGTTGCCGCAGGACTGCCCCTTGCGCCCTTGGTCCCCACCACCCCTCGCAGGGCAACCCGGGCTGTGGGATGGCAGGACCTTCCCGTCAAGCGGCCTGAACTGGGCCAAGGTGGGAGGCGGTGTGCACATGCAAATACACCGGAGCATGCTGGGAGCAGCCGTGCCTGGCCTGGAAGCCCCCTGCGGCCAGGTGCCGGGGCCCCAAGGCCCAGGGCGGGAGCGGGACAGGGACAGGAGGTGCGCTGAGGGACCTTGGCAGGGCCTCCCGCCATACCGGTGGCCCTGCACATGAGGAGGAAGGGCCTGGGCGGCCAAGTAGGGCACCTGGAGCCAAAGCAGCCCCCCCAACCCACCCCCGCCAGCGCAGACTGGTGGGGGGAGGGGGCCAAAGGAAGGCCGAGGCTTGGCCTGGGGGCCCTTTGGCTCCTGGTCTTGGGCCCCTGTCGGCCGTCAGGGCAGGCGCGTGCTGCCTCCGAGCCGTGGCGGGGGGCACCAGGGACCCCGCCAAAGGCCCTTGCACCCCTCCGTCGCTCCGTGGGGGCGCGGCACGGAAAAGCGAGCCCTCTCTTGGCAGGGCCTCTCGGCCTTGGCGGCAGACCCTGTCGGATCGGGCGGGTGGCCGAGTGCACGGCGAGCGGACCGTCCCCGTCTGGCAGGTCCCCCGGCGCCCCGGATGCGGCGGTGCTGCCTGGGGCCCGCAGGAAGGAAAAGGGCGGTGGTGGGGGCGGCAGCAGCCGCAGGGAGGTCCCGGGGGCCACGAAAATATGGAACGCTTCACGAATTTGCGTGTCATCCTTGCGCAGGGGCCATGCTAATCTTCTCTGTATCGTTCCAATTTTAGTATATGTGCTGCCGAAGCAAGCACAAAGGGTGGGCAGGGTTGGCAGCTAGAAATAGGTGGGCAGACCTCGGGCCTTTGAGGTCAGGGCGACCAAGGCCCGGTCGGCAGGACCGGTGGTAGGCGCCGACTGGTTGCCGCAGGACTGCCCCTTGCGCCCTTGGTCCCCGCCACCCCTCGCAGGGCAACCCGGGCTGTGGGATGGCGAGACCTTCCCGTCAAGCGGCCCGAACTAGGCCAAGGTGGGAGGCGGTGTGCACATGCAAATACAGCGGAGCATGCTGGGAGCAGCCGTGCCTGACCTGAAAGCCCCCTGCGGCCAGGGCCCGGGGCCTCAGGGCGGGAGCGGGACAGGAGGCGCGCTGAGGGACCTTGGCAGGGCCTCCTACCATATCGGTGGCCCTGCACATGAGGAGGAAGGGCCTGGGCGGCCAAGTAGGGCACCTGGAGCCAAAGCAGCCCCACAACCCACCCCCGCCATCGAAGGCTGGTGGGGGGAAGGGCCCGAAGGAAGGCCGGGGCTTAGCCTGGGAGCCCTTTGGCTCCCGGTTTTGGGCCCCAGTCGGGCGCGTGGTGCCTCCGAGTCGTGGCAGGGGGCACCGGGGACCCCGCCAAAGGCCCTTGCACCCCTCTGTCGCTCCGTGGGGGCACGGCACGGGAAAGCGAGCCCTCTCCTGGCAGGGCCTCTCGGCCTTGGCGACAGACCCTGTCGGATCGGGCGGGTGGCCGAGTGCACGGCGAGCGGACCGTCCCCGTCTGGCAGGTCCCCCGGCGCCCCGGATGCGGCGGTGCTGTCTGGGGCCCGCAGGAAGGAAAAGGGCGGTGGTGGGGGCGGCAGCAGCCGCAGGGAGGTCCCGGGGGCCACGAAAATATGGAACGCTTCACGAATTTGCGTGTCATCCTTGCGCAGGGGCCATGCTAATCTTCTCTGTATCGTTCCAATTTTAGTATATGTACTGCCGAAGCAAGCACAAAGGGTGGGCAGGGTTGGCAGCTAGAAATAGGTGGGCAGGCCTCGGGCCTTTGAGGTCAGGGCGACCAAGGCCCGGTCGGCAGGACCGGTGGCAGGCGCCGACTGGTTGCCGCAGGACTGCCCCTTGCGCCCTTGGTCCCCACCACCCCTCGCAGGGCAACCCGGGCTGTGGGATGGCAGGACCTTCCCGTCAAGCGGCCTGAACTGGGCCAAGGTGGGAGGCGGTGTGCACATGCAAATACACCGGAGCATGCTGGGAGCAGCCGTGCCTGGCCTGGAAGCCCCCTGCGGCCAGGTGCCGGGGCCCCAAGGCCCAGGGCGGGAGCGGGACAGGGACAGGAGGTGCGCTGAGGGACCTTGGCAGGGCCTCCCGCCATACCGGTGGCCCTGCACATGAGGAGGAAGGGCCTGGGCGGCCAAGTAGGGCACCTGGAGCCAAAGCAGCCCCCCCAACCCACCCCCGCCAGCGCAGACTGGTGGGGGGAGGGGGCCGAAGGAAGGCCGAGGCTTGGCCTGGGGGCCCTTTGGCTCCTGGTCTTGGGCCCCTGTCGGCCGTCAGGGCAGGCGCGTGCTGCCTCCGAGCCGTGGCGGGGGGCACCAGGGACCCCGCCAAAGGCCCTTGCACCCCTCCGTCGCTCCGTGGGGGCGCGGCACGGAAAAGCGAGCCCTCTCTTGGCAGGGCCTCTCGGCCTTGGCGGCAGACCCTGTCGGATCGGGCGGGTGGCCGAGTGCACGGCGAGCGGACCGTCCCCGTCTGGCAGGTCCCCCGGCGCCCCGGATGCGGCGGTGCTGCCTGGGGCCCGCAGGAAGGAAAAGGGCGGTGGTGGGGGCGGCAGCAGCCGCAGGGAGGTCCCGGGGGCCACGAAAATATGGAACGCTTCACGAATTTGCGTGTCATCCTTGCGCAGGGGCCATGCTAATCTTCTCTGTATCGTTCCAATTTTAGTATATGTGCTGCCGAAGCAAGCACAAAGGGTGGGCAGGGTTGGCAGCTAGAAATAGGTGGGCAGACCTCGGGCCTTTGAGGTCAGGGCGACCAAGGCCCGGTCGGCAGGACCGGTGGTAGGCGCCGACTGGTTGCCGCAGGACTGCCCCTTGCGCCCTTGGTCCCCGCCACCCCTCGCAGGGCAACCCGGGCTGTGGGATGGCGAGACCTTCCCGTCAAGCGGCCCGAACTGGGCCAAGGTGGGAGGCGGTGTGCACATGCAAATACAGCGGAGCATGCTGGGAGCAGCCGTGCCTGACCTGAAAGCCCCCTGCGGCCAGGGCCCGGGGCCTCAGGGCGGGAGCGGGACAGGAGGCGCGCTGAGGGACCTTGGCAGGGCCTCCTGCCATATCGGTGGCCCTGCACATGAGGAGGAAGGGCCTGGGCGGCCAAGTAGGGCACCTGGAGCCAAAGCAGCCCCACAACCCACCCCCGCCATCGAAGGCTGGTGGGGGGAAGGGCCCGAAGGAAGGCCGGGGCTTAGCCTGGGAGCCCTTTGGCTCCCGGTTTTGGGCCCCAGTCGGGCGCGTGGTGCCTCCGAGTCGTGGCAGGGGGCACCGGGGACCCCGCCAAAGGCCCTTGCACCCCTCTGTCGCTCCGTGGGGGCACGGCACGGGAAAGCGAGCCCTCTCCTGGCAGGGCCTCTCGGCCTTGGCGACAGACCCTGTCGGATCGGGCGGGTGGCCGAGTGCACGGCGAGCGGACCGTCCCCGTCTGGCAGGTCCCCCGGCGCCCCGGATGCGGCGGTGCTGTCTGGGGCCCGCAGGAAGGAAAAGGGCGGTGGTGGGGGCGGCAGCAGCCGCAGGGAGGTCCCGGGGGCCACGAAAATATGGAACGCTTCACGAATTTGCGTGTCATCCTTGCGCAGGGGCCATGCTAATCTTCTCTGTATCGTTCCAATTTTAGTATATGTACTGCCGAAGCAAGCACAAAGGGTGGGCAGGGTTGGCAGCTAGAAATAGGTGGGCAGGCCTCGGGCCTTTGAGGTCAGGGCGACCAAGGCCCGGTCGGCAGGACCGGTGGCAGGCGCCGACTGGTTGCCGCAGGACTGCCCCTTGCGCCCTTGGTCCCCACCACCCCTCGCAGGGCAACCCGGGCTGTGGGATGGCAGGACCTTCCCGTCAAGCGGCCTGAACTGGGCCAAGGTGGGAGGCGGTGTGCACATGCAAATACACCGGAGCATGCTGGGAGCAGCCGTGCCTGGCCTGGAAGCCCCCTGCGGCCAGGTGCCGGGGCCCCAAAGCCCAGGGCGGGAGCGGGACAGGGACAGGAGGTGCGCTGAGGGACCTTGGCAGGGCCTCCCGCCATACCGGTGGCCCTGCACATGAGGAGGAAGGGCCTGGGCGGCCAAGTAGGGCACCTGGAGCCAAAGCAGCCCCCCCAACCCACCCCCGCCAGCGCAGACTGGTGGGGGGAGGGGGCCGAAGGAAGGCCGAGGCTTGGCCTGGGGGCCCTTTGGCTCCTGGTCTTGGGCCCCTGTCGGCCGTCAGGGCAGGCGCGTGCTGCCTCCGAGCCGTGGCGGGGGGCACCAGGGACCCCGCCAAAGGCCCTTGCACCCCTCCGTCGCTCCGTGGGGGCGCGGCACGGAAAAGCGAGCCCTCTCTTGGCAGGGCCTCTCGGCCTTGGCGGCAGACCCTGTCGGATCGGGCGGGTGGCCGAGTGCACGGCGAGCGGACCGTCCCCGTCTGGCAGGTCCCCCGGCGCCCCGGATGCGGCGGTGCTGCCTGGGGCCCGCAGGAAGGAAAAGGGCGGTGGTGGGGGCGGCAGCAGCCGCAGGGAGGTCCCGGGGGCCACGAAAATATGGAACGCTTCACGAATTTGCGTGTCATCCTTGCGCAGGGGCCATGCTAATCTTCTCTGTATCGTTCCAATTTTAGTATATGTGCTGCCGAAGCAAGCACAAAGGGTGGGCAGGGTTGGCAGCTAGAAATAGGTGGGCAGACCTCGGGCCTTTGAGGTCAGGGCGACCAAGGCCCGGTCGGCAGGACCGGTGGTAGGCGCCGACTGGTTGCCGCAGGACTGCCCCTTGCGCCCTTGGTCCCCGCCACCCCTCGCAGGGCAACCCGGGCTGTGGGATGGCGAGACCTTCCCGTCAAGCGGCCCGAACTGGGCCAAGGTGGGAGGCGGTGTGCACATGCAAATACAGCGGAGCATGCTGGGAGCAGCCGTGCCTGACCTGAAAGCCCCCTGCGGCCAGGGCCCGGGGCCTCAGGGCGGGAGCGGGACAGGAGGCGCGCTGAGGGACCTTGGCAGGGCCTCCTGCCATATCGGTGGCCCTGCACATGAGGAGGAAGGGCCTGGGCGGCCAAGTAGGGCACCTGGAGCCAAAGCAGCCCCACAACCCACCCCCGCCATCGAAGGCTGGTGGGGGGAAGGGCCCGAAGGAAGGCCGGGGCTTAGCCTGGGAGCCCTTTGGCTCCCGGTTTTGGGCCCCAGTCGGGCGCGTGGTGCCTCCGAGTCGTGGCAGGGGGCACCGGGGACCCCGCCAAAGGCCCTTGCACCCCTCTGTCGCTCCGTGGGGGCACGGCACGGGAAAGCGAGCCCTCTCCTGGCAGGGCCTCTCGGCCTTGGCGACAGACCCTGTCGGATCGGGCGGGTGGCCGAGTGCACGGCGAGCGGACCGTGCCCGTCTGGCAGGTCCCCCGGCGCCCCGGATGCGGCGGTGCTGTCTGGGGCCCGCAGGAAGGAAAAGGGCGGTGGTGGGGGCGGCAGCAGCCGCAGGGAGGTCCCGGGGGCCACGAAAATATGGAACGCTTCACGAATTTGCGTGTCATCCTTGCGCAGGGGCCATGCTAATCTTCTCTGTATCGTTCCAATATTAGTGTATGTACTGCCGAAGCAAGCACAAAGGGTGGGCAGGGTTGGCAGCTAGAAATAGGTGGGCAGGCCTCGGGCCTTTGAGGTCAGGGCGACCAAGGCCCGGTCGGCAGGACCGGTGGCAGGCGCCGACTGGTTGCCGCAGGACTGCCCCTTGCGCCCTTGGTCCCCACCACCCCTCGCAGGGCAACCCGGGCTGTGGGATGGCAGGACCTTCCCGTCAAGCGGCCTGAACTGGGCCAAGGTGGGAGGCGGTGTGCACATGCAAATACACCGGAGCATGCTGGGAGCAGCCGTGCCTGGCCTGGAAGCCCCCTGCGGCCAGGTGCCGGGGCCCCAAGGCCCAGGGCGGGAGCGGGACAGGGACAGGAGGTGCGCTGAGGGACCTTGGCAGGGCCTCCCGCCATACCGGTGGCCCTGCACATGAGGAGGAAGGGCCTGGGCGGCCAAGTAGGGCACCTGGAGCCAAAGCAGCCCCCCCAACCCACCCCCGCCAGCGCAGACTGGTGGGGGGAGGGGGCCGAAGGAAGGCCGAGGCTTGGCCTGGGGGCCCTTTGGCTCCTGGTCTTGGGCCCCTGTCGGCCGTCAGGGCAGGCGCGTGCTGCCTCCGAGCCGTGGCGGGGGGCACCAGGGACCCCGCCAAAGGCCCTTGCACCCCTCCGTCGCTCCGTGGGGGCGCGGCACGGAAAAGCGAGCCCTCTCTTGGCAGGGCCTCTCGGCCTTGGCGGCAGACCCTGTCGGATCGGGCGGGTGGCCGAGTGCACGGCGAGCGGACCGTCCCCGTCTGGCAGGTCCCCCGGCGCCCCGGATGCGGCGGTGCTGCCTGGGGCCCGCAGGAAGGAAAAGGGCGGTGGTGGGGGCGGCAGCAGCCGCAGGGAGGTCCCGGGGGCCACGAAAATATGGAACGCTTCACGAATTTGCGTGTCATCCTTGCGCAGGGGCCATGCTAATCTTCTCTGTATCGTTCCAATTTTAGTATATGTGCTGCCGAAGCAAGCACAAAGGGTGGGCAAGGTTGGCAGCTAGAAATAGGTGGGCAGACCTCGGGCCTTTGAGGTCAGGGCGACCAAGGCCCGGTCGGCAGGACCGGTGGTAGGCGCCGACTGATTGCCGCAGGACTGCCCCTTGCGCCCTTGGTCCCCGCCACCCCTCGCAGGGCAACCCGGGCTGTGGGATGGCGAGACCTTCCCTTCAAGCGGCCCGAACTGGGCCAAGGTGGGAGGCGGTGTGCACATGCAAATACAGCGGAGCATGCTGGGAGCAGCCGTGCCTGACCTGAAAGCCCCCTGCGGCCAGGGCCCGGGGCCTCAGGGCGGGAGCG
Organism: Alligator mississippiensis; assembly: GCF_030867095.1. Classification (NCBI taxonomy): domain Eukaryota; kingdom Metazoa; phylum Chordata; order Crocodylia; family Alligatoridae; genus Alligator; species Alligator mississippiensis. The sequence goes on along the minus strand of NC_081831.1, from coordinate 16,817,562 downwards.
GGACAGGAGGCGCGCTGAGGGACCTTGGCAGGGCCTCCTGCCATATCGGTGGCCCTGCACATGAGGAGGAAGGGCCTGGGCGGCCAAGTAGGGCACCTGGAGCCAAAGCAGCCCCACAACCCACCCCCGCCATCAAAGGCTGGTGGGGGGAAGGGCCCGAAGGAAGGCCGGGGCTTAGCCTGGGAGCCCTTTGGCTCCCGGTTTTGGGCCCCAGTCGGGCGCGTGGTGCCTCCGAGTCGTGGCAGGGGGCACCGGGGACCCCGCCAAAGGCCTTTGCACCCCTCTGTCGCTCCGTGGGGGCACGGCACGGGAAAGCGAGCGCTCTCTTGGCAGGGCCTCTCGGCCTTGGCGACAGACCCTGTCGGATCGGGCGGGTGGCCGAGTGCACGGCGAGCGGACCGTCCCCGTCTGGCAGGTCCCCCGGCGCCCCGGATGCGGCGGTGCTGTCTGGGGCCCGCAGGAAGGAAAAGGGCGGTGGTGGGGGCGGCAGCAGCCGCAGGGAGGTCCCGGGGGCCACGAAAATATGGAACGCTTCACGAATTTGCGTGTCATCCTTGCGCAGGGGCCATGCTAATCTTCTCTGTATCGTTCCAATTTTAGTATATGTACTGCCGAAGCAAGCACAAAGGGTGGGCAGGGTTGGCAGCTAGAAATAGGTGGGCAGGCCTCGGGCCTTTGAGGTCAGGGCGACCAAGGCCCGGTCGGCAGGACCGGTGGCAGGCGCCGACTGGTTGCCGCAGGACTGCCCCTTGCGCCCTTGGTCCCCACCACCCCTCGCAGGGCAACCCGGGCTGTGGGATGGCAGGACCTTCCCGTCAAGCGGCCTGAACTGGGCCAAGGTGGGAGGCGGTGTGCACATGCAAATACACCGGAGCATGCTGGGAGCAGCCGTGCCTGGCCTGGAAGCCCCCTGCGGCCAGGTGCCGGGGCCCCAAGGCCCAGGGCGGGAGCGGGACAGGGACAGGAGGTGCGCTGAGGGACCTTGGCAGGGCCTCCCGCCATACCGGTGGCCCTGCACATGAGGAGGAAGGGCCTGGGCGGCCAAGTAGGGCACCTGGAGCCAAAGCAGCCCCCCCAACCCACCCCCGCCAGCGCAGACTGGTGGGGGGAGGGGGCCGAAGGAAGGCCGAGGCTTGGCCTGGGGGCCCTTTGGCTCCTGGTCTTGGGCCCCTGTCGGCCGTCAGGGCAGGCGCGTGCTGCATCCGAGCCGTGGCGGGGGGCACCAGGGACCCCGCCAAAGGCCCTTGCACCCCTCCGTCGCTCCGTGGGGGCGCGGCACGGAAAAGCGAGCCCTCTCTTGGCAGGGCCTCTCGGCCTTGGCGGCAGACCCTGTCGGATCGGGCGGGTGGCCGAGTGCACGGCGAGCGGACCGTCCCCGTCTGGCAGGTCCCCCGGCGCCCCGGATGCGGCGGTGCTGCCTGGGGCCCGCAGGAAGGAAAAGGGCGGTGGTGGGGGCGGCAGCAGCCGCAGGGAGGTCCCGGGGGCCACGAAAATATGGAACGCTTCACGAATTTGCGTGTCATCCTTGCGCAGGGGCCATGCTAATCTTCTCTGTATCGTTCCAATTTTAGTATATGTGCTGCCGAAGCAAGCACAAAGGGTGGGCAGGGTTGGCAGCTAGAAATAGGTGGGCAGACCTCGGGCCTTTGAGGTCAGGGCGACCAAGGCCCGGTCGGCAGGACCGGTGGTAGGCGCCGACTGGTTGCCGCAGGACTGCCCCTTGCGCCCTTGGTCCCCGCCACCCCTCGCAGGGCAACCCGGGCTGTGGGATGGCGAGACCTTCCCGTCAAGCGGCCCGAACTGGGCCAAGGTGGGAGGCGGTGTGCACATGCAAATACAGCGGAGCATGCTGGGAGCAGCCGTGCCTGACCTGAAAGCCCCCTGCGGCCAGGGCCCGGGGCCTCAGGGCGGGAGCGGGACAGGAGGCGCGCTGAGGGACCTTGGCAGGGCCTCCTGCCATATCGGTGGCCCTGCACATGAGGAGGAAGGGCCTGGGCGGCCAAGTAGGGCACCTGGAGCCAAAGCAGCCCCACAACCCACCCCCGCCATCGAAGGCTGGTGGGGGGAAGGGCCCGAAGGAAGGCCGGGGCTTAGCCTGGGAGCCCTTTGGCTCCCGGTTTTGGGCCCCAGTCGGGCGCGTGGTGCCTCCGAGTCGTGGCAGGGGGCACCGGGGACCCCGCCAAAGGCCCTTGCACCCCTCTGTCGCTCCGTGGGGGCACGGCACGGGAAAGCGAGCCCTCTCCTGGCAGGGCCTCTCGGCCTTGGCGACAGACCCTGTCGGATCGGGCGGGTGGCCGAGTGCACGGCGAGCGGACCGTCCCCGTCTGGCAGGTCCCCCGGCGCCCCGGATGCGGCGGTGCTGTCTGGGGCCCGCAGGAAGGAAAAGGGCGGTGGTGGGGGCGGCAGCAGCCGCAGGGAGGTCCCGGGGGCCACGAAAATATGGAACGCTTCACGAATTTGCGTGTCATCCTTGCGCAGGGGCCATGCTAATCTTCTCTGTATCGTTCCAATTTTAGTATATGTACTGCCGAAGCAAGCACAAAGGGTGGGCAGGGTTGGCAG
>NC_081831.1:16802500-16810000 GCF_030867095.1 Alligator mississippiensis | reverse complement strand
GAGGCGGTGTGCACATGCAAATACAGCGGAGCATGCTGGGAGCAGCCGTGCCTGACCTGAAAGCCCCCTGCGGCCAGGGCCCGGGGCCTCAGGGCGGGAGCGGGACAGGAGGCGCGCTGAGGGACCTTGGCAGGGCCTCCTGCCATATCGGTGGCCCTGCACATGAGGAGGAAGGGCCTGGGTGGCCAAGTAGGGCACCTGGAGCCAAAGCAGCCCCACAACCCACCCCCGCCATCGAAGGCTGGTGGGGGGAAGGGCCCGAAGGAAGGCCGGGGCTTAGCCTGGGAGCCCTTTGGCTCCCGGTTTTGGGCCCCAGTCGGGCGCGTGGTGCCTCCGAGTCGTGGCAGGGGGCACCGGGGACCCCGCCAAAGGCCCTTGCACCCCTCTGTCGCTCCGTGGGGGCACGGCACGGGAAAGCGAGCGCTCTCCTGGCAGGGCCTCTCGGCCTTGGCGACAGACCCTGTCGGATCGGGCGGGTGGCCGAGTGCACGGCGAGCGGACCGTCCCCGTCTGGCAGGTCCCCCGGCGCCCCGGATGCGGCGGTGCTGTCTGGGGCCCGCAGGAAGGAAAAGGGCAGTGGTGGGGGCGGCAGCAGCCGCAGGGAGGTCCCGGGGGCCACGAAAATATGGAACGCTTCACGAATTTGCGTGTCATCCTTGCGCAGGGGCCACGCTAATCTTCTCTGTATCGTTCCAATTTTAGTATATGTACTGCCGAAGCAAGCACAAAGGGTGGGCAGGGTTGGCAGCTAGAAATAGGTGGGCAGGCCTCGGGCCTTTGAGGTCAGGGCGACCAAGGCCCGGTCGGCAGGACCGGTGGCAGGCGCCGACTGGTTGCCGCAGGACTGCCCCTTGCGCCCTTGGTCCCCACCACCCCTCGCAGGGCAACCCGGGCTGTGGGATGGCAGGACCTTCCCGTCAAGCGGCCTGAACTGGGCCAAGGTGGGAGGCGGTGTGCACATGCAAATACACCGGAGCATGCTGGGAGCAGCCGTGCCTGGCCTGGAAGCCCCCTGCGGCCAGGTGCCGGGGCCCCAAGGCCCAGGGCGGGAGCGGGACAGGGACAGGAGGTGCGCTGAGGGACCTTGGCAGGGCCTCCCGCCATACCGGTGGCCCTGCACATGAGGAGGAAGGGCCTGGGCGGCCAAGTAGGGCACCTGGAGCCAAAGCAGCCCCCCCAACCCACCCCCGCCAGCGCAGACTGGTGGGGGGAGGGGGCCGAAGGAAGGCCGAGGCTTGGCCTGGGGGCCCTTTGGCTCCTGGTCTTGGGCCCCTGTCGGCCGTCAGGGCAGGCGCGTGCTGCCTCCGAGCCGTGGCGGGGGGCACCAGGGACCCCGCCAAAGGCCCTTGCACCCCTCCGTCGCTCCGTGGGGGCGCGGCACGGAAAAGCGAGCCCTCTCTTGGCAGGGCCTCTCGGCCTTGGCGGCAGACCCTGTCGGATCGGGCGGGTGGCCGAGTGCACGGCGAGCGGACCGTCCCCGTCTGGCAGGTCCCCCGGCGCCCCGGATGCGGCGGTGCTGCCTGGGGCCCGCAGGAAGGAAAAGGGCGGTGGTGGGGGCGGCAGCAGCCGCAGGGAGGTCCCGGGGGCCACGAAAATATGGAACGCTTCACGAATTTGCGTGTCATCCTTGCGCAGGGGCCATGCTAATCTTCTCTGTATCGTTCCAATTTTAGTATATGTGCTGCCGAAGCAAGCACAAAGGGTGGGCAGGGTTGGCAGCTAGAAATAGGTGGGCAGACCTCGGGCCTTTGAGGTCAGGGCGACCAAGGCCCGGTCGGCAGGACCGGTGGTAGGCGCCGACTGGTTGCCGCAGGACTGCCCCTTGCGCCCTTGGTCCCCGCCACCCCTCGCAGGGCAACCCGGGCTGTGGGATGGCGAGACCTTCCCGTCAAGCGGCCCGAACTGGGCCAAGGTGGGAGGCGGTGTGCACATGCAAATACAGCGGAGCATGCTGGGAGCAGCCGTGCCTGACCTGAAAGCCCCCTGCGGCCAGGGCCCGGGGCCTCAGGGCGGGAGCGGGACAGGAGGCGCGCTGAGGGACCTTGGCAGGGCCTCCTGCCATATCGGTGGCCCTGCACATGAGGAGGAAGGGCCTGGGCGGCCAAGTAGGGCACCTGGAGCCAAAGCAGCCCCACAACCCACCCCCGCCATCGAAGGCTGGTGGGGGGAAGGGCCCGAAGGAAGGCCGGGGCTTAGCCTGGGAGCCCTTTGGCTCCCGGTTTTGGGCCCCAGTCGGGCGCGTGGTGCCTCCGAGTCGTGGCAGGGGGCACCGGGGACCCCGCCAAAGGCCCTTGCACCCCTCTGTCGCTCCGTGGGGGCACGGCACGGGAAAGCGAGCCCTCTCCTGGCAGGGCCTCTCGGCCTTGGCGACAGACCCTGTCGGATCGGGCGGGTGGCCGAGTGCACGGCGAGCGGACCGTCCCCGTCTGGCAGGTCCCCCGGCGCCCCGGATGCGGCGGTGCTGTCTGGGGCCCGCAGGAAGGAAAAGGGCGGTGGTGGGGGCGGCAGCAGCCGCAGGGAGGTCCCGGGGGCCACGAAAATATGGAACGCTTCACGAATTTGCGTGTCATCCTTGCGCAGGGGCCATGCTAATCTTCTCTGTATCGTTCCAATTTTAGTATATGTACTGCCGAAGCAAGCACAAAGGGTGGGCAGGGTTGGCAGCTAGAAATAGGTGGGCAGGCCTCGGGCCTTTGAGGTCAGGGCGACCAAGGCCCGGTCGGCAGGACCGGTGGCAGGCGCCGACTGGTTGCCGCAGGACTGCCCCTTGCGCCCTTGGTCCCCACCACCCCTCGCAGGGCAACCCGGGCTGTGGGATGGCAGGACCTTCCCGTCAAGCGGCCTGAACTGGGCCAAGGTGGGAGGCGGTGTGCACATGCAAATACACCGGAGCATGCTGGGAGCAGCCGTGCCTGGCCTGGAAGCCCCCTGCGGCCAGGTGCCGGGGCCCCAAGGCCCAGGGCGGGAGCGGGACAGGGACAGGAGGTGCGCTGAGGGACCTTGGCAGGGCCTCCCGCCATACCGGTGGCCCTGCACATGAGGAGGAAGGGCCTGGGCGGCCAAGTAGGGCACCTGGAGCCAAAGCAGCCCCCCCAACCCACCCCCGCCAGCGCAGACTGGTGGGGGGAGGGGGCCGAAGGAAGGCCGAGGCTTGGCCTGGGGGCCCTTTGGCTCCTGGTCTTGGGCCCCTGTCGGCCGTCAGGGCAGGCGCGTGCTGCCTCCGAGCCGTGGCGGGGGGCACCAGGGACCCCGCCAAAGGCCCTTGCACCCCTCCGTCGCTCCGTGGGGGCGCGGCACGGAAAAGCGAGCCCTCTCTTGGCAGGGCCTCTCGGCCTTGGCGGCAGACCCTGTCGGATCGGGCGGGTGGCCGAGTGCACGGCGAGCGGACCGTCCCCGTCTGGCAGGTCCCCCGGCGCCCCGGATGCGGCGGTGCTGCCTGGGGCCCGCAGGAAGGAAAAGGGCGGTGGTGGGGGCGGCAGCAGCCGCAGGGAGGTCCCGGGGGCCACGAAAATATGGAACGCTTCACGAATTTGCGTGTCATCCTTGCGCAGGGGCCATGCTAATCTTCTCTGTATCGTTCCAATTTTAGTATATGTGCTGCCGAAGCAAGCACAAAGGGTGGGCAGGGTTGGCAGCTAGAAATAGGTGGGCAGACCTCGGGCCTTTGAGGTCAGGGCGACCAAGGCCCGGTCGGCAGGACCGGTGGTAGGCGCCGACTGGTTGCCGCAGGACTGCCCCTTGCGCCCTTGGTCCCCGCCACCCCTCGCAGGGCAACCCGGGCTGTGGGATGGCGAGACCTTCCCGTCAAGCGGCCCGAACTGGGCCAAGGTGGGAGGCGGTGTGCACATGCAAATACAGCGGAGCATGCTGGGAGCAGCCGTGCCTGACCTGAAAGCCCCCTGCGGCCAGGGCCCGGGGCCTCAGGGCGGGAGCGGGACAGGAGGCGCGCTGAGGGACCTTGGCAGGGCCTCCTGCCATATCGGTGGCCCTGCACATGAGGAGGAAGGGCCTGGGCGGCCAAGTAGGGCACCTGGAGCCAAAGCAGCCCCACAACCCACCCCCGCCATCGAAGGCTGGTGGGGGGAAGGGCCCGAAGGAAGGCCGGGGCTTAGCCTGGGAGCCCTTTGGCTCCCGGTTTTGGGCCCCAGTCGGGCGCGTGGTGCCTCCGAGTCGTGGCAGGGGGCACCGGGGACCCCGCCAAAGGCCCTTGCACCCCTCTGTCGCTCCGTGGGGGCACGGCACGGGAAAGCGAGCGCTCTCCTGGCAGGGCCTCTCGGCCTTGGCGACAGACCCTGTCGGATCGGGCGGGTGGCCGAGTGCACGGCGAGCGGACCGTCCCCGTCTGGCAGGTCCCCCGGCGCCCCGGATGCGGCGGTGCTGTCTGGGGCCCGCAGGAAGGAAAAGGGCGGTGGTGGGGGCGGCAGCAGCCGCAGGGAGGTCCCGGGGGCCACGAAAATATGGAACGCTTCACGAATTTGCGTGTCATCCTTGCGCAGGGGCCATGCTAATCTTCTCTGTATCGTTCCAATTTTAGTATATGTACTGCCGAAGCAAGCACAAAGGGTGGGCAGGGTTGGCAGCTAGAAATAGGTGGGCAGGCCTCGGGCCTTTGAGGTCAGGGCGACCAAGGCCCGGTCGGCAGGACCGGTGGCAGGCGCCGACTGGTTGCCGCAGGACTGCCCCTTGCGCCCTTGGTCCCCACCACCCCTCGCAGGGCAACCCGGGCTGTGGGATGGCAGGACCTTCCCGTCAAGCGGCCTGAACTGGGCCAAGGTGGGAGGCGGTGTGCACATGCAAATACACCGGAGCATGCTGGGAGCAGCCGTGCCTGGCCTGGAAGCCCCCTGCGGCCAGGTGCCGGGGCCCCAAGGCCCAGGGCGGGAGCGGGACAGGGACAGGAGGTGCGCTGAGGGACCTTGGCAGGGCCTCCCGCCATACCGGTGGCCCTGCACATGAGGAGGAAGGGCCTGGGCGGCCAAGTAGGGCACCTGGAGCCAAAGCAGCCCCCCCAACCCACCCCCGCCAGCGCAGACTGGTGGGGGGAGGGGGCCGAAGGAAGGCCGAGGCTTGGCCTGGGGGCCCTTTGGCTCCTGGTCTTGGGCCCCTGTCGGCCGTCAGGGCAGGCGCGTGCTGCCTCCGAGCCGTGGCGGGGGGCACCAGGGACCCCGCCAAAGGCCCTTGCACCCCTCCGTCGCTCCGTGGGGGCGCGGCACGGAAAAGCGAGCCCTCTCTTGGCAGGGCCTCTCGGCCTTGGCGGCAGACCCTGTCGGATCGGGCGGGTGGCCGAGTGCACGGCGAGCGGACCGTCCCCGTCTGGCAGGTCCCCCGGCGCCCCGGATGCGGCGGTGCTGCCTGGGGCCCGCAGGAAGGAAAAGGGCGGTGGTGGGGGCGGCAGCAGCCGCAGGGAGGTCCCGGGGGCCACGAAAATATGGAACGCTTCACGAATTTGCGTGTCATCCTTGCGCAGGGGCCATGCTAATCTTCTCTGTATCGTTCCAATTTTAGTATATGTGCTGCCGAAGCAAGCACAAAGGGTGGGCAGGGTTGGCAGCTAGAAATAGGTGGGCAGACCTCGGGCCTTTGAGGTCAGGGCGACCAAGGCCCGGTCGGCAGGACCGGTGGTAGGCGCCGACTGGTTGCCGCAGGACTGCCCCTTGCGCCCTTGGTCCCCGCCACCCCTCGCAGGGCAACCCGGGCTGTGGGATGGCGAGACCTTCCCGTCAAGCGGCCCGAACTGGGCCAAGGTGGGAGGCGGTGTGCACATGCAAATACAGCGGAGCATGCTGGGAGCAGCCGTGCCTGACCTGAAAGCCCCCTGCGGCCAGGGCCCGGGGCCTCAGGGCGGGAGCGGGACAGGAGGCGCGCTGAGGGACCTTGGCAGGGCCTCCTGCCATATCGGTGGCCCTGCACATGAGGAGGAAGGGCCTGGGCGGCCAAGTAGGGCACCTGGAGCCAAAGCAGCCCCACAACCCACCCCCGCCATCGAAGGCTGGTGGGGGGAAGGGCCCGAAGGAAGGCCGGGGCTTAGCCTGGGAGCCCTTTGGCTCCCGGTTTTGGGCCCCAGTCGGGCGCGTGGTGCCTCCGAGTCGTGGCAGGGGGCACCGGGGACCCCGCCAAAGGCCCTTGCACCCCTCTGTCGCTCCGTGGGGGCACGGCACGGGAAAGCGAGCGCTCTCCTGGCAGGGCCTCTCGGCCTTGGCGACAGACCCTGTCGGATCGGGCGGGTGGCCGAGTGCACGGCGAGCGGACCGTCCCCGTCTGGCAGGTCCCCCGGCGCCCCGGATGCGGCGGTGCTGTCTGGGGCCCGCAGGAAGGAAAAGGGCGGTGGTGGGGGCGGCAGCAGCCGCAGGGAGGTCCCGGGGGCCACGAAAATATGGAACGCTTCACGAATTTGTGTGTCATCCTTGCGCAGGGGCCATGCTAATCTTCTCTGTATCGTTCCAATTTTAGTGTATGTACTGCCGAAGCAAGCACAAAGGGTGGGCAGGGTTGGCAGCTAGAAATAGGTGGGCAGGCCTCGGGCCTTTGAGGTCAGGGCGACCAAGGCCCGGTCGGCAGGACCGGTGGCAGGCGCCGACTGGTTGCCGCAGGACTGCCCCTTGCGCCCTTGGTCCCCACCACCCCTCGCAGGGCAACCCGGGCTGTGGGATGGCAGGACCTTCCCGTCAAGCGGCCTGAACTGGGCCAAGGTGGGAGGCGGTGTGCACATGCAAATACACCGGAGCATGCTGGGAGCAGCCGTGCCTGGCCTGGAAGCCCCCTGCGGCCAGGTGCCGGGGCCCCAAGGCCCAGGGCGGGAGCGGGACAGGGACAGGAGGTGCGCTGAGGGACCTTGGCAGGGCCTCCCGCCATACCGGTGGCCCTGCACATGAGGAGGAAGGGCCTGGGCGGCCAAGTAGGGCACCTGGAGCCAAAGCAGCCCCCCCAACCCACCCCCGCCAGCGCAGACTGGTGGGGGGAGGGGGCCGAAGGAAGGCCGAGGCTTGGCCTGGGGGCCCTTTGGCTCCTGGTCTTGGGCCCCTGTCGGCCGTCAGGGCAGGCGCGTGCTGCCTCCGAGCCGTGGCGGGGGGCACCAGGGACCCCGCCAAAGGCCCTTGCACCCCTCCGTCGCTCCGTGGGGGCGCGGCACGGAAAAGCGAGCCCTCTCTTGGCAGGGCCTCTCGGCCTTGGCGGCAGACCCTGTCGGATCGGGCGGGTGGCCGAGTGCACGGCGAGCGGACCGTCCCCGTCTGGCAGGTCCCCCGGCGCCCCGGATGCGGCGGTGCTGCCTGGGGCCCGCAGGAAGGAAAAGGGCGGTGGTGGGGGCGGCAGCAGCCGCAGGGAGGTCCCGGGGGCCACGAAAATATGGAACGCTTCACGAATTTGCGTGTCATCCTTGCGCAGGGGCCATGCTAATCTTCTCTGTATCGTTCCAATTTTAGTATATGTGCTGCCGAAGCAAGCACAAAGGGTGGGCAGGGTTGGCAGCTAGAAATAGGTGGGCAGACCTCGGGCCTTTGA
>NC_081831.1:16760000-16790000 GCF_030867095.1 Alligator mississippiensis | reverse complement strand
GCCGCAGGACTGCCCCTTGCGCCCTTGGTCCCCACCACCCCTCGCAGGGCAACCCGGGCTGTGGGATGGCAGGACCTTCCCGTCAAGCGGCCTGAACTGGGCCAAGGTGGGAGGCGGTGTGCACATGCAAATACACCGGAGCATGCTGGGAGCAGCCGTGCCTGGCCTGGAAGCCCCCTGCGGCCAGGTGCCGGGGCCCCAAGGCCCAGGGCGGGGAGCGGGACAGGGACAGGAGGTGCGCTGAGGGACCTTGGCAGGGCCTCCCGCCATACCGGTGGCCCTGCACATGAGGAGGAAGGGCCTGGGCGGCCAAGTAGGGCACCTGGAGCCAAAGCAGCCCCCCCAACCCACCCCCGCCAGCGCAGACTGGTGGGGGGGAGGGGGCCGAAGGAAGGCCGAGGCTTGGCCTGGGGGCCCTTTGGCTCCTGGTCTTGGGCCCCTGTCGGCCGTCAGGGCAGGCGCGTGCTGCCTCCGAGCCGTGGCGGGGGGCACCAGGGACCCCGCCAAAGGCCCTTGCACCCCTCCGTCGCTCCGTGGGGCGCGGCACGGAAAAGCGAGCCCTCTCTTGGCAGGGCCTCTCGGCCTTGGCGGCAGACCCTGTCGGATCGGGCGGGTGCCGAGTGCACGGCGAGCGGACCGTCCCCGTCTGGCAGGTCCCCCGGCGCCCCGGATGCGGCGGTGCTGCCTGGGGCCGCAGGAAGGAAAAGGGCGGTGGTGGGGGCGGCAGCAGCCGCAGGGAGGTCCCGGGGGCCACGAAAATATGGAACGCTTCACGAATTTGCGTGTCATCCTTGCGCAGGGGCCATGCTAATCTTCTCTGTATCGTTCCAATTTTAGTATATGTGCTGCCGAAGCAAGCACAAAGGGTGGGCAGGGTTGGCAGCTAGAAATAGGTGGGCAGACCTCGGGCCTTTGAGGTCAGGGCGACCAAGGCCCGGTCGGCAGGACCGGTGGTAGGCGCCGACTGGTTGCCGCAGGACTGCCCCTTGCGCCCTTGGTCCCCGCCACCCCTCGCAGGGCAACCCGGGCTGTGGGATGGCGAGACCTTCCCGTCAAGCGGCCCGAACTGGGCCAAGGTGGGAGGCGGTGTGCACATGCAAATACAGCGGAGCATGCTGGGAGCAGCCGTGCCTGACCTGAAAGCCCCCTGCGGCCAGGGCCCGGGGCCTCAGGGCGGGGAGCGGGACAGGAGGCGCGCTGAGGGACCTTGGCAGGGCCTCCTGCCATATCGGTGGCCCTGCACATGAGGAGGAAGGGCCTGGGCGGCCAAGTAGGGCACCTGGAGCCAAAGCAGCCCCACAACCCACCCCCGCCATCGAAGGCTGGTGGGGGGAAGGGCCCGAAGGAAGGCCGGGGCTTAGCCTGGGAGCCCTTTGGCTCCCGGTTTTTGGGCCCCAGTCGGGCGCGTGGTGCCTCCGAGTCGTGGCAGGGGGCACCGGGGACCCCGCCAAAGGCCCTTGCACCCCTCTGTCGCTCCGTGGGGGCACGGCACGGGAAAGCGAGCGCTCTCCTGGCAGGGCCTCTCGGCCTTGGCGACAGACCCTGTCGGATCGGGCGGGTGGCCGAGTGCACGGCGAGCGGACCGTCCCCGTCTGGCAGGTCCCCCGGCGCCCCGGATGCGGCGGTGCTGTCTGGGGCCCGCAGGAAGGAAAAGGGCGGTGGTGGGGGCGGCAGCAGCCGCAGGGAGGTCCCGGGGGCCACGAAAATATGGAACGCTTCACGAATTTGCGTGTCATCCTTGCGCAGGGGCCATGCTAATCTTCTCTGTATCGTTCCAATTTTAGTGTATGTACTGCCGAAGCAAGCACAAAGGGTGGGCAGGGTTGGCAGCTAGAAATAGGTGGGCAGGCCTCGGGCCTTTGAGGTCAGGGCGACCAAGGCCCGGTCGGCAGGACCGGTGGCAGGCGCCGACTGGTTGCCGCAGGACTGCCCCTTGCGCCCTTGGTCCCCACCACCCCTCGCAGGGCAACCCGGGCTGTGGGATGGCAGGACCTTCCCGTCAAGCGGCCTGAACTGGGCCAAGGTGGGAGGCGGTGTGCACATGCAAATACACCGGAGCATGCTGGGAGCAGCCGTGCCTGGCCTGGAAGCCCCCTGCGGCCAGGTGCCGGGGCCCCAAGGCCCAGGGCGGGAGCGGGACAGGGACAGGAGGTGCGCTGAGGGACCTTGGCAGGGCCTCCCGCCATACCGGTGGCCCTGCACATGAGGAGGAAGGGCCTGGGCGGCCAAGTAGGGCACCTGGAGCCAAAGCAGCCCCCCCAACCCACCCCCGCCAGCGCAGACTGGTGGGGGGAGGGGGCCGAAGGAAGGCCGAGGCTTGGCCTGGGGGCCCTTTGGCTCCTGGTCTTGGGCCCCTGTCGGCCGTCAGGGCAGGCGCGTGCTGCCTCCGAGCCGTGGCGGGGGGCACCAGGGACCCCGCCAAAGGCCCTTGCACCCCTCCGTCGCTCCGTGGGGGCGCGGCACGGAAAAGCGAGCCCTCTCTTGGCAGGGCCTCTCGGCCTTGGCGGCAGACCCTGTCGGATCGGGCGGGTGGCCGAGTGCACGGCGAGCGGACCGTCCCCGTCTGGCAGGTCCCCCGGCGCCCCGGATGCGGCGGTGCTGCCTGGGGCCCGCAGGAAGGAAAAGGGCGGTGGTGGGGGCGGCAGCAGCCGCAGGGAGGTCCCGGGGGCCACGAAAATATGGAACGCTTCACGAATTTGCGTGTCATCCTTGCGCAGGGGCCATGCTAATCTTCTCTGTATCGTTCCAATTTTAGTATATGTGCTGCCGAAGCAAGCACAAAGGGTGGGCAGGGTTGGCAGCTAGAAATAGGTGGGCAGACCTCGGGCCTTTGAGGTCAGGGCGACCAAGGCCCGGTCGGCAGGACCGGTGGTAGGCGCCGACTGGTTGCCGCAGGACTGCCCCTTGCGCCCTTGGTCCCCCGCCACCCCTCGCAGGGCAACCCGGGCTGTGGGATGGCGAGACCTTCCCGTCAAGCGGCCCGAACTGGGCCAAGGTGGGAGGCGGTGTGCACATGCAAATACAGCGGAGCATGCTGGGAGCAGCCGTGCCTGACCTGAAAGCCCCCTGCGGCCAGGGCCCGGGGCCTCAGGGCGGGAGCGGGACAGGAGGCGCGCTGAGGGACCTTGGCAGGGCCTCCTGCCATATCGGTGGCCCTGCACATGAGGAGGAAGGGCCTGGGCGGCCAAGTAGGGCACCTGGAGCCAAAGCAGCCCCACAACCCACCCCCGCCATCGAAGGCTGGTGGGGGGAAGGGCCCGAAGGAAGGCCGGGGCTTAGCCTGGGAGCCCTTTGGCTCCCGGTTTTGGGCCCCAGTCGGGCGCGTGGTGCCTCCGAGTCGTGGCAGGGGGCACCGGGGACCCCGCCAAAGGCCCTTGCACCCCTCTGTCGCTCCGTGGGGGCACGGCACGGGAAAGCGAGCCCTCTCCTGGCAGGGCCTCTCGGCCTTGGCGACAGACCCTGTCGGATCGGGCGGGTGGCCGAGTGCACGGCGAGCGGACCGTCCCCGTCTGGCAGGTCCCCCGGCGCCCCGGATGCGGCGGTGCTGTCTGGGGCCCGCAGGAAGGAAAAGGGCGGTGGTGGGGGCGGCAGCAGCCGCAGGGAGGTCCCGGGGGCCACGAAAATATGGAACGCTTCACGAATTTGCGTGTCATCCTTGCGCAGGGGCCATGCTAATCTTCTCTGTATCGTTCCAATTTTAGTGTATGTACTGCCGAAGCAAGCACAAAGGGTGGGCAGGGTTGGCAGCTAGAAATAGGTGGGCAGGCCTCGGGCCTTTGAGGTCAGGGCGACCAAGGCCCGGTCGGCAGGACCGGTGGCAGGCGCCGACTGGTTGCCGCAGGACTGCCCCTTGCGCCCTTGGTCCCCACCACCCCTCGCAGGGCAACCCGGGCTGTGGGATGGCAGGACCTTCCCGTCAAGCGGCCTGAACTGGGCCAAGGTGGGAGGCGGTGTGCACATGCAAATACACCGGAGCATGCTGGGAGCAGCCGTGCCTGGCCTGGAAGCCCCCTGCGGCCAGGTGCCGGGGCCCCAAGGCCCAGGGCGGGAGCGGGACAGGGACAGGAGGTGCGCTGAGGGACCTTGGCAGGGCCTCCCGCCATACCGGTGGCCCTGCACATGAGGAGGAAGGGCCTGGGCGGCCAAGTAGGGCACCTGGAGCCAAAGCAGCCCCCCCAACCCACCCCCGCCAGCGCAGACTGGTGGGGGGAGGGGGCCGAAGGAAGGCCGAGGCTTGGCCTGGGGGCCCTTTGGCTCCTGGTCTTGGGCCCCTGTCGGCCGTCAGGGCAGGCGCGTGCTGCCTCCGAGCCGTGGCGGGGGGCACCAGGGACCCCGCCAAAGGCCCTTGCACCCCTCCGTCGCTCCGTGGGGGCGCGGCACGGAAAAGCGAGCCCTCTCTTGGCAGGGCCTCTCGGCCTTGGCGGCAGACCCTGTCGGATCGGGCGGGTGGCCGAGTGCACGGCGAGCGGACCGTCCCCGTCTGGCAGGTCCCCCGGCGCCCCGGATGCGGCGGTGCTGCCTGGGGCCCGCAGGAAGGAAAAGGGCGGTGGTGGGGGCGGCAGCAGCCGCAGGGAGGTCCCGGGGGCCACGAAAATATGGAACGCTTCACGAATTTGCGTGTCATCCTTGCGCAGGGGCCATGCTAATCTTCTCTGTATCGTTCCAATTTTAGTATATGTGCTGCCGAAGCAAGCACAAAGGGTGGGCAGGGTTGGCAGCTAGAAATAGGTGGGCAGACCTCGGGCCTTTGAGGTCAGGGCGACCAAGGCCCGGTCGGCAGGACCGGTGGTAGGCGCCGACTGGTTGCCGCAGGACTGCCCCTTGCGCCCTTGGTCCCCGCCACCCCTCGCAGGGCAACCCGGGCTGTGGGATGGCGAGACCTTCCCGTCAAGCGGCCCGAACTGGGCCAAGGTGGGAGGCGGTGTGCACATGCAAATACAGCGGAGCATGCTGGGAGCAGCCGTGCCTGACCTGAAAGCCCCCTGCGGCCAGGGCCCGGGGCCTCAGGGCGGGAGCGGGACAGGAGGCGCGCTGAGGGACCTTGGCAGGGCCTCCTGCCATATCGGTGGCCCTGCACATGAGGAGGAAGGGCCTGGGCGGCCAAGTAGGGCACCTGGAGCCAAAGCAGCCCCACAACCCACCCCCGCCATCGAAGGCTGGTGGGGGGAAGGGCCCGAAGGAAGGCCGGGGCTTAGCCTGGGAGCCCTTTGGCTCCCGGTTTTGGGCCCCAGTCGGGCGCGTGGTGCCTCCGAGTCGTGGCAGGGGGCACCGGGGACCCCGCCAAAGGCCCTTGCACCCCTCTGTCGCTCCGTGGGGGCACGGCACGGGAAAGCGAGCGCTCTCCTGGCAGGGCCTCTCGGCCTTGGCGACAGACCCTGTCGGATCGGGCGGGTGGCCGAGTGCACGGCGAGCGGACCGTCCCCGTCTGGCAGGTCCCCCGGCGCCCCGGATGCGGCGGTGCTGTCTGGGGCCCGCAGGAAGGAAAAGGGCGGTGGTGGGGGCGGCAGCAGCCGCAGGGAGGTCCCGGGGGCCACGAAAATATGGAACGCTTCACGAATTTGCGTGTCATCCTTGCGCAGGGGCCATGCTAATCTTCTCTGTATCGTTCCAATTTTAGTGTATGTACTGCCGAAGCAAGCACAAAGGGTGGGCAGGGTTGGCAGCTAGAAATAGGTGGGCAGGCCTCGGGCCTTTGAGGTCAGGGCGACCAAGGCCCGGTCGGCAGGACCGGTGGCAGGCGCCGACTGGTTGCCGCAGGACTGCCCCTTGCGCCCTTGGTCCCCACCACCCCTCGCAGGGCAACCCGGGCTGTGGGATGGCAGGACCTTCCCGTCAAGCGGCCTGAACTGGGCCAAGGTGGGAGGCGGTGTGCACATGCAAATACACCGGAGCATGCTGGGAGCAGCCGTGCCTGGCCTGGAAGCCCCCTGCGGCCAGGTGCCGGGGCCCCAAGGCCCAGGGCGGGAGCGGGACAGGGACAGGAGGTGCGCTGAGGGACCTTGGCAGGGCCTCCCGCCATACCGGTGGCCCTGCACATGAGGAGGAAGGGCCTGGGCGGCCAAGTAGGGCACCTGGAGCCAAAGCAGCCCCCCCAACCCACCCCCGCCAGCGCAGACTGGTGGGGGGAGGGGGCCGAAGGAAGGCCGAGGCTTGGCCTGGGGGCCCTTTGGCTCCTGGTCTTGGGCCCCTGTCGGCCGTCAGGGCAGGCGCGTGCTGCCTCCGAGCCGTGGCGGGGGGCACCAGGGACCCCGCCAAAGGCCCTTGCACCCCTCCGTCGCTCCGTGGGGGCGCGGCACGGAAAAGCGAGCCCTCTCTTGGCAGGGCCTCTCGGCCTTGGCGGCAGACCCTGTCGGATCGGGCGGGTGGCCGAGTGCACGGCGAGCGGACCGTCCCCGTCTGGCAGGTCCCCCGGCGCCCCGGATGCGGCGGTGCTGCCTGGGGCCCGCAGGAAGGAAAAGGGCGGTGGTGGGGGCGGCAGCAGCCGCAGGGAGGTCCCGGGGGCCACGAAAATATGGAACGCTTCACGAATTTGCGTGTCATCCTTGCGCAGGGGCCATGCTAATCTTCTCTGTATCGTTCCAATTTTAGTATATGTGCTGCCGAAGCAAGCACAAAGGGTGGGCAGGGTTGGCAGCTAGAAATAGGTTGGCAGACCTCGGGCCTTTGAGGTCAGGGCGACCAAGGCCCGGTCGGCAGGACCGGTGGTAGGCGCCGACTGGTTGCCGCAGGACTGCCCCTTGCGCCCTTGGTCCCCGCCACCCCTCGCAGGGCAACCCGGGCTGTGGGATGGCGAGACCTTCCCGTCAAGCGGCCCGAACTGGGCCAAGGTGGGAGGCGGTGTGCACATGCAAATACAGCGGAGCATGCTGGGAGCAGCCGTGCCTGACCTGAAAGCCCCCTGCGGCCAGGGCCCGGGGCCTCAGGGCGGGAGCGGGACAGGAGGCGCGCTGAGGGACCTTGGCAGGGCCTCCTGCCATATCGGTGGCCCTGCACATGAGGAGGAAGGGCCTGGGCGGCCAAGTAGGGCACCTGGAGCCAAAGCAGCCCCACAACCCACCCCCGCCATCGAAGGCTGGTGGGGGGAAGGGCCCGAAGGAAGGCCGGGGCTTAGCCTGGGAGCCCTTTGGCTCCCGGTTTTGGGCCCCAGTCGGGCGCGTGGTGCCTCCGAGTCGTGGCAGGGGGCACCGGGGACCCCGCCAAAGGCCCTTGCACCCCTCTGTCGCTCCGTGGGGGCACGGCACGGGAAAGCGAGCGCTCTCCTGGCAGGGCCTCTCGGCCTTGGCGACAGACCCTGTCGGATCGGGCGGGTGGCCGAGTGCACGGCGAGCGGACCGTCCCCGTCTGGCAGGTCCCCCGGCGCCCCGGATGCGGCGGTGCTGTCTGGGGCCCGCAGGAAGGAAAAGGGCGGTGGTGGGGGCGGCAGCAGCCGCAGGGAGGTCCCGGGGGCCACGAAAATATGGAACGCTTCACGAATTTGCGTGTCATCCTTGCGCAGGGGCCATGCTAATCTTCTCTGTATCGTTCCAATTTTAGTGTATGTACTGCCGAAGCAAGCACAAAGGGTGGGCAGGGTTGGCAGCTAGAAATAGGTGGGCAGGCCTCGGGCCTTTGAGGTCAGGGCGACCAAGGCCCGGTCGGCAGGACCGGTGGCAGGCGCCGACTGGTTGCCGCAGGACTGCCCCTTGCGCCCTTGGTCCCCACCACCCCTCGCAGGGCAACCCGGGCTGTGGGATGGCAGGACCTTCCCGTCAAGCGGCCTGAACTGGGCCAAGGTGGGAGGCGGTGTGCACATGCAAATACACCGGAGCATGCTGGGAGCAGCCGTGCCTGGCCTGGAAGCCCCCTGCGGCCAGGTGCCGGGGCCCCAAGGCCCAGGGCGGGAGCGGGACAGGGACAGGAGGTGCGCTGAGGGACCTTGGCAGGGCCTCCCGCCATACCGGTGGCCCTGCACATGAGGAGGAAGGGCCTGGGCGGCCAAGTAGGGCACCTGGAGCCAAAGCAGCCCCCCCAACCCACCCCCGCCAGCGCAGACTGGTGGGGGGAGGGGGCCGAAGGAAGGCCGAGGCTTGGCCTGGGGGCCCTTTGGCTCCTGGTCTTGGGCCCCTGTCGGCCGTCAGGGCAGGCGCGTGCTGCCTCCGAGCCGTGGCGGGGGGCACCAGGGACCCCGCCAAAGGCCCTTGCACCCCTCCGTCGCTCCGTGGGGGCGCGGCACGGAAAAGCGAGCCCTCTCTTGGCAGGGCCTCTCGGCCTTGGCGGCAGACCCTGTCGGATCGGGCGGGTGGCCGAGTGCACGGCGAGCGGACCGTCCCCGTCTGGCAGGTCCCCCGGCGCCCCGGATGCGGCGGTGCTGCCTGGGGCCCGCAGGAAGGAAAAGGGCGGTGGTGGGGGCGGCAGCAGCCGCAGGGAGGTCCCGGGGGCCACGAAAATATGGAACGCTTCACGAATTTGCGTGTCATCCTTGCGCAGGGGCCATGCTAATCTTCTCTGTATCGTTCCAATTTTAGTATATGTGCTGCCGAAGCAAGCACAAAGGGTGGGCAGGGTTGGCAGCTAGAAATAGGTGGGCAGACCTCGGGCCTTTGAGGTCAGGGCGACCAAGGCCCGGTCGGCAGGACCGGTGGTAGGCGCCGACTGGTTGCCGCAGGACTGCCCCTTGCGCCCTTGGTCCCCGCCACCCCTCGCAGGGCAACCCGGGCTGTGGGATGGCGAGACCTTCCCGTCAAGCGGCCCGAACTGGGCCAAGGTGGGAGGCGGTGTGCACATGCAAATACAGCGGAGCATGCTGGGAGCAGCCGTGCCTGACCTGAAAGCCCCCTGCGGCCAGGGCCCGGGGCCTCAGGGCGGGAGCGGGACAGGAGGCGCGCTGAGGGACCTTGGCAGGGCCTCCTGCCATATCGGTGGCCCTGCACATGAGGAGGAAGGGCCTGGGCGGCCAAGTAGGGCACCTGGAGCCAAAGCAGCCCCACAACCCACCCCCGCCATCGAAGGCTGGTGGGGGGAAGGGCCCGAAGGAAGGCCGGGGCTTAGCCTGGGAGCCCTTTGGCTCCCGGTTTTGGGCCCCAGTCGGGCGCGTGGTGCCTCCGAGTCGTGGCAGGGGGCACCGGGGACCCCGCCAAAGGCCCTTGCACCCCTCTGTCGCTCCGTGGGGGCACGGCACGGGAAAGCGAGCCCTCTCCTGGCAGGGCCTCTCGGCCTTGGCGACAGACCCTGTCGGATCGGGCGGGTGGCCGAGTGCACGGCGAGCGGACCGTCCCCGTCTGGCAGGTCCCCCGGCGCCCCGGATGCGGCGGTGCTGTCTGGGGCCCACAGGAAGGAAAAGGGCGGTGGTGGGGGCGGCAGCAGCCGCAGGGAGGTCCCGGGGGCCACGAAAATATGGAACGCTTCACGAATTTGCGTGTCATCCTTGCGCAGGGGCCATGCTAATCTTCTCTGTATCGTTCCAATTTTAGTGTATGTACTGCCGAAGCAAGCACAAAGGGTGGGCAGGGTTGGCAGCTAGAAATAGGTGGGCAGGCCTCGGGCCTTTGAGGTCAGGGCGACCAAGGCCCGGTCGGCAGGACCGGTGGCAGGCGCCGACTGGTTGCCGCAGGACTGCCCCTTGCGCCCTTGGTCCCCACCACCCCTCGCAGGGCAACCCGGGCTGTGGGATGGCAGGACCTTCCCGTCAAGCGGCCTGAACTGGGCCAAGGTGGGAGGCGGTGTGCACATGCAAATACACCGGAGCATGCTGGGAGCAGCCGTGCCTGGCCTGGAAGCCCCCTGCGGCCAGGTGCCGGGGCCCCAAGGCCCAGGGCGGGAGCGGGACAGGGACAGGAGGTGCGCTGAGGGACCTTGGCAGGGCCTCCCGCCATACCGGTGGCCCTGCACATGAGGAGGAAGGGCCTGGGCGGCCAAGTAGGGCACCTGGAGCCAAAGCAGCCCCCCCAACCCACCCCCGCCAGCGCAGACTGGTGGGGGGAGGGGGCCGAAGGAAGGCCGAGGCTTGGCCTGGGGGCCCTTTGGCTCCTGGTCTTGGGCCCCTGTCGGCCGTCAGGGCAGGCGCGTGCTGCCTCCGAGCCGTGGCGGGGGGCACCAGGGACCCCGCCAAAGGCCCTTGCACCCCTCCGTCGCTCCGTGGGGGCGCGGCACGGAAAAGCGAGCCCTCTCTTGGCAGGGCCTCTCGGCCTTGGCGGCAGACCCTGTCGGATCGGGCGGGTGGCCGAGTGCACGGCGAGCGGACCGTCCCCGTCTGGCAGGTCCCCCGGCGCCCCGGATGCGGCGGTGCTGCCTGGGGCCCGCAGGAAGGAAAAGGGCGGTGGTGGGGGCGGCAGCAGCCGCAGGGAGGTCCCGGGGGCCACGAAAATATGGAACGCTTCACGAATTTGCGTGTCATCCTTGCGCAGGGGCCATGCTAATCTTCTCTGTATCGTTCCAATTTTAGTATATGTGCTGCCGAAGCAAGCACAAAGGGTGGGCAAGGTTGGCAGCTAGAAATAGGTGGGCAGACCTCGGGCCTTTGAGGTCAGGGCGACCAAGGCCCGGTCGGCAGGACCGGTGGTAGGCGCCGACTGGTTGCCGCAGGACTGCCCCTTGCGCCCTTGGTCCCCGCCACCCCTCGCAGGGCAACCCGGGCTGTGGGATGGCGAGACCTTCCCGTCAAGCGGCCCGAACTGGGCCAAGGTGGGAGGCGGTGTGCACATGCAAATACAGCGGAGCATGCTGGGAGCAGCCGTGCCTGACCTGAAAGCCCCCTGCGGCCAGGGCCCGGGGCCTCAGGGCGGGAGCGGGACAGGAGGCGCGCTGAGGGACCTTGGCAGGGCCTCCTGCCATATCGGTGGCCCTGCACATGAGGAGGAAGGGCCTGGGCGGCCAAGTAGGGCACCTGGAGCCAAAGCAGCCCCACAACCCACCCCCGCCATCGAAGGCTGGTGGGGGGAAGGGCCCGAAGGAAGGCCGGGGCTTAGCCTGGGAGCCCTTTGGCTCCCGGTTTTGGGCCCCAGTCGGGCGCGTGGTGCCTCCGAGTCGTGGCAGGGGGCACCGGGGACCCCGCCAAAGGCCCTTGCACCCCTCTGTCGCTCCGTGGGGGCACGGCACGGGAAAGCGAGCGCTCTCCTGGCAGGGCCTCTCGGCCTTGGCGACAGACCCTGTCGGATCGGGCGGGTGGCCGAGTGCACGGCGAGCGGACCGTCCCCGTCTGGCAGGTCCCCCGGCGCCCCGGATGCGGCGGTGCTGTCTGGGGCCCGCAGGAAGGAAAAGGGCGGTGGTGGGGGCGGCAGCAGCCGCAGGGAGGTCCCGGGGGCCACGAAAATATGGAACGCTTCACGAATTTGCGTGTCATCCTTGCGCAGGGGCCATGCTAATCTTCTCTGTATCGTTCCAATTTTAGTATATGTACTGCCGAAGCAAGCACAAAGGGTGGGCAGGGTTGGCAGCTAGAAATAGGTGGGCAGGCCTCGGGCCTTTGAGGTCAGGGCGACCAAGGCCCGGTCGGCAGGACCGGTGGCAGGCGCCGACTGGTTGCCGCAGGACTGCCCCTTGCGCCCTTGGTCCCCACCACCCCTCGCAGGGCAACCCGGGCTGTGGGATGGCAGGACCTTCCCGTCAAGCGGCCTGAACTGGGCCAAGGTGGGAGGCGGTGTGCACATGCAAATACACCGGAGCATGCTGGGAGCAGCCGTGCCTGGCCTGGAAGCCCCCTGCGGCCAGGTGCCGGGGCCCCAAGGCCCAGGGCGGGAGCGGGACAGGGACAGGAGGTGCGCTGAGGGACCTTGGCAGGGCCTCCCGCCATACCGGTGGCCCTGCACATGAGGAGGAAGGGCCTGGGCGGCCAAGTAGGGCACCTGGAGCCAAAGCAGCCCCCCCAACCCACCCCCGCCAGCGCAGACTGGTGGGGGGAGGGGGCCGAAGGAAGGCCGAGGCTTGGCCTGGGGGCCCTTTGGCTCCTGGTCTTGGGCCCCTGTCGGCCGTCAGGGCAGGCGCGTGCTGCCTCCGAGCCGTGGCGGGGGGCACCAGGGACCCCGCCAAAGGCCCTTGCACCCCTCCGTCGCTCCGTGGGGGCGCGGCACGGAAAAGCGAGCCCTCTCTTGGCAGGGCCTCTCGGCCTTGGCGGCAGACCCTGTCGGATCGGGCGGGTGGCCGAGTGCACGGCGAGCGGACCGTCCCCGTCTGGCAGGTCCCCCGGCGCCCCGGATTGCGGCGGTGCTGCCTGGGGCCCGCAGGAAGGAAAAGGGCGGTGGTGGGGGCGGCAGCAGCCGCAGGGAGGTCCCGGGGGCCACGAAAATATGGAACGCTTCACGAATTTGCGTGTCATCCTTGCGCAGGGGCCATGCTAATCTTCTCTGTATCGTTCCAATTTTAGTATATGTGCTGCCGAAGCAAGCACAAAGGGTGGGCAGGGTTGGCAGCTAGAAATAGGTGGGCAGACCTCGGGCCTTTGAGGTCAGGGCGACCAAGGCCCGGTCGGCAGGACCGGTGGTAGGCGCCGACTGGTTGCCGCAGGACTGCCCCTTGCGCCCTTGGTCCCCGCCACCCCTCGCAGGGCAACCCGGGCTGTGGGATGGCGAGACCTTCCCGTCAAGCGGCCCGAACTGGGCCAAGGTGGGAGGCGGTGTGCACATGCAAATACAGCGGAGCATGCTGGGAGCAGCCGTGCCTGACCTGAAAGCCCCCTGCGGCCAGGGCCCGGGGCCTCAGGGCGGGAGCGGGACAGGAGGCGCGCTGAGGGACCTTGGCAGGGCCTCCTGCCATATCGGTGGCCCTGCACATGAGGAGGAAGGGCCTGGGCGGCCAAGTAGGGCACCTGGAGCCAAAGCAGCCCCACAACCCACCCCCGCCATCGAAGGCTGGTGGGGGGAAGGGCCCGAAGGAAGGCCGGGGCTTAGCCTGGGAGCCCTTTGGCTCCCGGTTTTGGGCCCCAGTCGGGCGCGTGGTGCCTCCGAGTCGTGGCAGGGGGCACCGGGGACCCCGCCAAAGGCCCTTGCACCCCTCTGTCGCTCCGTGGGGGCACGGCACGGGAAAGCGAGCCCTCTCCTGGCAGGGCCTCTCGGCCTTGGCGACAGACCCTGTCGGATCGGGCGGGTGGCCGAGTGCACGGCGAGCGGACCGTCCCCGTCTGGCAGGTCCCCCGGCGCCCCGGATGCGGCGGTGCTGTCTGGGGCCCGCAGGAAGGAAAAGGGCGGTGGTGGGGGCGGCAGCAGCCGCAGGGAGGTCCCGGGGGCCACGAAAATATGGAACGCTTCACGAATTTGCGTGTCATCCTTGCGCAGGGGCCATGCTAATCTTCTCTGTATCGTTCCAATTTTAGTGTATGTACTGCCGAAGCAAGCACAAAGGGTGGGCAGGGTTGGCAGCTAGAAATAGGTGGGCAGGCCTCGGGCCTTTGAGGTCAGGGCGACCAAGGCCCGGTCGGCAGGACCGGTGGCAGGCGCCGACTGGTTGCCGCAGGACTGCCCCTTGCGCCCTTGGTCCCCACCACCCCTCGCAGGGCAACCCGGGCTGTGGGATGGCAGGACCTTCCCGTCAAGCGGCCTGAACTGGGCCAAGGTGGGAGGCGGTGTGCACATGCAAATACACCGGAGCATGCTGGGAGCAGCCGTGCCTGGCCTGGAAGCCCCCTGCGGCCAGGTGCCGGGGCCCCAAGGCCCAGGGCGGGAGCGGGACAGGGACAGGAGGTGCGCTGAGGGACCTTGGCAGGGCCTCCCGCCATACCGGTGGCCCTGCACATGAGGAGGAAGGGCCTGGGCGGCCAAGTAGGGCACCTGGAGCCAAAGCAGCCCCCCCAACCCACCCCCGCCAGCGCAGACTGGTGGGGGGAGGGGGCCGAAGGAAGGCCGAGGCTTGGCCTGGGGGCCCTTTGGCTCCTGGTCTTGGGCCCCTGTCGGCCATCAGGGCAGGCGCGTGCTGCCTCCGAGCCGTGGCGGGGGGCACCAGGGACCCCGCCAAAGGCCCTTGCACCCCTCCGTCGCTCCGTGGGGGCGCGGCACGGAAAAGCGAGCCCTCTCTTGGCAGGGCCTCTCGGCCTTGGCGGCAGACCCTGTCGGATCGGGCGGGTGGCCGAGTGCACGGCGAGCGGACCGTCCCCGTCTGGCAGGTCCCCCGGCGCCCCGGAAGCGGCGGTGCTGCCTGGGGCCCGCAGGAAGGAAAAGGGCGGTGGTGGGGGCGGCAGCAGCCGCAGGGAGGTCCCGGGGGCCACGAAAATATGGAACGCTTCACGAATTTGCGTGTCATCCTTGCGCAGGGGCCATGCTAATCTTCTCTGTATCGTTCCAATTTTAGTATATGTGCTGCCGAAGCAAGCACAAAGGGTGGGCAGGGTTGGCAGCTAGAAATAGGTGGGCAGACCTCGGGCCTTTGAGGTCAGGGCGACCAAGGCCCGGTCGGCAGGACCGGTGGTAGGCGCCGACTGGTTGCCGCAGGACTGCCCCTTGCGCCCTTGGTCCCCGCCACCCCTCGCAGGGCAACCCGGGCTGTGGGATGGCGAGACCTTCCCGTCAAGCGGCCCGAACTGGGCCAAGGTGGGAGGCGGTGTGCACATGCAAATACAGCGGAGCATGCTGGGAGCAGCCGTGCCTGACCTGAAAGCCCCCTGCGGCCAGGGCCCGGGGCCTCAGGGCGGGAGCGGGACAGGAGGCGCGCTGAGGGACCTTGGCAGGGCCTCCTGCCATATCGGTGGCCCTGCACATGAGGAGGAAGGGCCTGGGCGGCCAAGTAGGGCACCTGGAGCCAAAGCAGCCCCACAACCCACCCCCGCCATCGAAGGCTGGTGGGGGGAAGGGCCCGAAGGAAGGCCGGGGCTTAGCCTGGGAGCCCTTTGGCTCCCGGTTTTGGGCCCCAGTCGGGCGCGTGGTGCCTCCGAGTCGTGGCAGGGGGCACCGGGGACCCCGCCAAAGGCCCTTGCACCCCTCTGTCGCTCCGTGGGGGCACGGCACGGGAAAGCGAGCCCTCTCCTGGCAGGGCCTCTCGGCCTTGGCGACAGACCCTGTCGGATCGGGCGGGTGGCCGAGTGCACGGCGAGCGGACCGTCCCCGTCTGGCAGGTCCCCCGGCGCCCCGGATGCGGCGGTGCTGTCTGGGGCCCGCAGGAAGGAAAAGGGCGGTGGTGGGGGCGGCAGCAGCCGCAGGGAGGTCCCGGGGGCCACGAAAATATGGAACGCTTCACGAATTTGCGTGTCATCCTTGCGCAGGGGCCATGCTAATCTTCTCTGTATCGTTCCAATTTTAGTATATGTACTGCCGAAGCAAGCACAAAGGGTGGGCAGGGTTGGCAGCTAGAAATAGGTGGGCAGGCCTCGGGCCTTTGAGGTCAGGGCGACCAAGGCCCGGTCGGCAGGACCGGTGGCAGGCGCCGACTGGTTGCCGCAGGACTGCCCCTTGCGCCCTTGGTCCCCACCACCCCTCGCAGGGCAACCCGGGCTGTGGGATGGCAGGACCTTCCCGTCAAGCGGCCTGAACTGGGCCAAGGTGGGAGGCGGTGTGCACATGCAAATACACCGGAGCATGCTGGGAGCAGCCGTGCCTGGCCTGGAAGCCCCCTGCGGCCAGGTGCCGGGGCCCCAAGGCCCAGGGCGGGAGCGGGACAGGGACAGGAGGTGCGCTGAGGGACCTTGGCAGGGCCTCCCGCCATACCGGTGGCCCTGCACATGAGGAGGAAGGGCCTGGGCGGCCAAGTAGGGCACCTGGAGCCAAAGCAGCCCCCCCAACCCACCCCCGCCAGCGCAGACTGGTGGGGGGAGGGGGCCGAAGGAAGGCCGAGGCTTGGCCTGGGGGCCCTTTGGCTCCTGGTCTTGGGCCCCTGTCGGCCGTCAGGGCAGGCGCGTGCTGCCTCCGAGCCGTGGCGGGGGGCACCAGGGACCCCGCCAAAGGCCCTTGCACCCCTCCGTCGCTCCGTGGGGGCGCGGCACGGAAAAGCGAGCCCTCTCTTGGCAGGGCCTCTCGGCCTTGGCGGCAGACCCTGTCGGATCGGGCGGGTGGCCGAGTGCACGGCGAGCGGACCGTCCCCGTCTGGCAGGTCCCCCGGCGCCCCGGATGCGGCGGTGCTGCCTGGGGCCCGCAGGAAGGAAAAGGGCGGTGGTGGGGGCGGCAGCAGCCGCAGGGAGGTCCCGGGGGCCACGAAAATATGGAACGCTTCACGAATTTGCGTGTCATCCTTGCGCAGGGGCCATGCTAATCTTCTCTGTATCGTTCCAATTTTAGTATATGTGCTGCCGAAGCAAGCACAAAGGGTGGGCAAGGTTGGCAGCTAGAAATAGGTGGGCAGACCTCGGGCCTTTGAGGTCAGGGCGACCAAGGCCCGGTCGGCAGGACCGGTGGTAGGCGCCGACTGGTTGCCGCAGGACTGCCCCTTGCGCCCTTGGTCCCCGCCACCCCTCGCAGGGCAACCCGGGCTGTGGGATGGCGAGACCTTCCCGTCAAGCGGCCCGAACTGGGCCAAGGTGGGAGGCGGTGTGCACATGCAAATACAGCGGAGCATGCTGGGAGCAGCCGTGCCTGACCTGAAAGCCCCCTGCGGCCAGGGCCCGGGGCCTCAGGGCGGGAGCGGGACAGGAGGCGCGCTGAGGGACCTTGGCAGGGCCTCCTGCCATATCGGTGGCCCTGCACATGAGGAGGAAGGGCCTGGGCGGCCAAGTAGGGCACCTGGAGCCAAAGCAGCCCCACAACCCACCCCCGCCATCGAAGGCTGGTGGGGGGAAGGGCCCGAAGGAAGGCCGGGGCTTAGCCTGGGAGCCCTTTGGCTCCCGGTTTTGGGCCCCAGTCGGGCACGTGGTGCCTCCGAGTCGTGGCAGGGGGCACCGGGGACCCCGCCAAAGGCCCTTGCACCCCTCTGTCGCTCCGTGGGGGCACGGCACGGGAAAGCGAGCGCTCTCCTGGCAGGGCCTCTCGGCCTTGGCGACAGACCCTGTCGGATCGGGCGGGTGGCCGAGTGCACGGCGAGCGGACCGTCCCCGTCTGGCAGGTCCCCCGGCGCCCCGGATGCGGCGGTGCTGTCTGGGGCCCGCAGGAAGGAAAAGGGCAGTGGTGGGGGCGGCAGCAGCCGCAGGGAGGTCCCGGGGGCCACGAAAATATGGAACGCTTCACGAATTTGCGTGTCATCCTTGCGCAGGGGCCATGCTAATCTTCTCTGTATCGTTCCAATTTTAGTATATGTACTGCCGAAGCAAGCACAAAGGGTGGGCAGGGTTGGCAGCTAGAAATAGGTGGGCAGGCCTCGGGCCTTTGAGGTCAGGGCGACCAAGGCCCGGTCGGCAGGACCGGTGGCAGGCGCCGACTGGTTGCCGCAGGACTGCCCCTTGCGCCCTTGGTCCCCACCACCCCTCGCAGGGCAACCCGGGCTGTGGGATGGCAGGACCTTCCCGTCAAGCGGCCTGAACTGGGCCAAGGTGGGAGGCGGTGTGCACATGCAAATACACCGGAGCATGCTGGGAGCAGCCGTGCCTGGCCTGGAAGCCCCCTGCGGCCAGGTGCCGGGGCCCCAAGGCCCAGGGCGGGAGCGGGACAGGGACAGGAGGTGCGCTGAGGGACCTTGGCAGGGCCTCCCGCCATACCGGTGGCCCTGCACATGAGGAGGAAGGGCCTGGGCGGCCAAGTAGGGCACCTGGAGCCAAAGCAGCCCCCCCAACCCACCCCCGCCAGCGCAGACTGGTGGGGGGAGGGGGCCGAAGGAAGGCCGAGGCTTGGCCTGGGGGCCCTTTGGCTCCTGGTCTTGGGCCCCTGTCGGCCGTCAGGGCAGGCGCGTGCTGCCTCCGAGCCGTGGCGGGGGGCACCAGGGACCCCGCCAAAGGCCCTTGCACCCCTCCGTCGCTCCGTGGGGGCGCGGCACGGAAAAGCGAGCCCTCTCTTGGCAGGGCCTCTCGGCCTTGGCGGCAGACCCTGTCGGATCGGGCGGGTGGCCGAGTGCACGGCGAGCGGACCGTCCCCGTCTGGCAGGTCCCCCGGCGCCCCGGATGCGGCGGTGCTGCCTGGGGCCCGCAGGAAGGAAAAGGGCGGTGGTGGGGGCGGCAGCAGCCGCAGGGAGGTCCCGGGGGCCACGAAAATATGGAACGCTTCACGAATTTGCGTGTCATCCTTGCGCAGGGGCCATGCTAATCTTCTCTGTATCGTTCCAATTTTAGTATATGTGCTGCCGAAGCAAGCACAAAGGGTGGGCAGGGTTAGCAGCTAGAAATAGGTGGGCAGACCTCGGGCCTTTGAGGTCAGGGCGACCAAGGCCCGGTCGGCAGGACCGGTGGTAGGCGCCGACTGGTTGCCGCAGGACTGCCCCTTGCGCCCTTGGTCCCCGCCACCCCTCGCAGGGCAACCCGGGCTGTGGGATGGCGAGACCTTCCCGTCAAGCGGCCCGAACTGGGCCAAGGTGGGAGGCGGTGTGCACATGCAAATACAGCGGAGCATGCTGGGAGCAGCCGTGCCTGACCTGAAAGCCCCCTGCGGCCAGGGCCCGGGGCCTCAGGGCGGGAGCGGGACAGGAGGCGCGCTGAGGGACCTTGGCAGGGCCTCCTGCCATATCGGTGGCCCTGCACATGAGGAGGAAGGGCCTGGGCGGCCAAGTAGGGCACCTGGAGCCAAAGCAGCCCCACAACCCACCCCCGCCATCGAAGGCTGGTGGGGGGAAGGGCCCGAAGGAAGGCCGGGGCTTAGCCTGGGAGCCCTTTGGCTCCCGGTTTTGGGCCCCAGTCGGGCGCGTGGTGCCTCCGAGTCGTGGCAGGGGGCACCGGGGACCCCGCCAAAGGCCCTTGCACCCCTCTGTCGCTCCGTGGGGGCACGGCACGGGAAAGCGAGCGCTCTCCTGGCAGGGCCTCTCGGCCTTGGCGACAGACCCTGTCGGATCGGGCGGGTGGCCGAGTGCACGGCGAGCGGACCGTCCCCGTCTGGCAGGTCCCCCGGCGCCCCGGATGCGGCGGTGCTGTCTGGGGCCCGCAGGAAGGAAAAGGGCGGTGGTGGGGGCGGCAGCAGCCGCAGGGAGGTCCCGGGGGCCACGAAAATATGGAACGCTTCACGAATTTGCGTGTCATCCTTGCGCAGGGGCCATGCTAATCTTCTCTGTATCGTTCCAATTTTAGTGTATGTACTGCCGAAGCAAGCACAAAGGGTGGGCAGGGTTGGCAGCTAGAAATAGGTGGGCAGGCCTCGGGCCTTTGAGGTCAGGGCGACCAAGGCCCGGTCGGCAGGACCGGTGGCAGGCGCCGACTGGTTGCCGCAGGACTGCCCCTTGCGCCCTTGGTCCCCACCACCCCTCGCAGGGCAACCCGGGCTGTGGGATGGCAGGACCTTCCCGTCAAGCGGCCTGAACTGGGCCAAGGTGGGAGGCGGTGTGCACATGCAAATACACCGGAGCATGCTGGGAGCAGCCGTGCCTGGCCTGGAAGCCCCCTGCGGCCAGGTGCCGGGGCCCCAAGGCCCAGGGCGGGAGCGGGACAGGGACAGGAGGTGCGCTGAGGGACCTTGGCAGGGCCTCCCGCCATACCGGTGGCCCTGCACATGAGGAGGAAGGGCCTGGGCGGCCAAGTAGGGCACCTGGAGCCAAAGCAGCCCCCCCAACCCACCCCCGCCAGCGCAGACTGGTGGGGGGAGGGGGCCGAAGGAAGGCCGAGGCTTGGCCTGGGGGCCCTTTGGCTCCTGGTCTTGGGCCCCTGTCGGCCGTCAGGGCAGGCGCGTGCTGCCTCCGAGCCGTGGCGGGGGGCACCAGGGACCCCGCCAAAGGCCCTTGCACCCCTCCGTCGCTCCGTGGGGGCGCGGCACGGAAAAGCGAGCCCTCTCTTGGCAGGGCCTCTCGGCCTTGGCGGCAGACCCTGTCGGATCGGGCGGGTGGCCGAGTGCACGGCGAGCGGACCGTCCCCGTCTGGCAGGTCCCCCGGCGCCCCGGATGCGGCGGTGCTGCCTGGGGCCCGCAGGAAGGAAAAGGGCGGTGGTGGGGGCGGCAGCAGCCGCAGGGAGGTCCCGGGGGCCACGAAAATATGGAACGCTTCACGAATTTGCGTGTCATCCTTGCGCAGGGGCCATGCTAATCTTCTCTGTATCGTTCCAATTTTAGTATATGTGCTGCCGAAGCAAGCACAAAGGGTGGGCAGGGTTGGCAGCTAGAAATAGGTGGGCAGACCTCGGGCCTTTGAGGTCAGGGCGACCAAGGCCCGGTCGGCAGGACCGGTGGTAGGCGCCGACTGGTTGCCGCAGGACTGCCCCTTGCGCCCTTGGTCCCCGCCACCCCTCGCAGGGCAACCCGGGCTGTGGGATGGCGAGACCTTCCCGTCAAGCGGCCCGAACTGGGCCAAGGTGGGAGGCGGTGTGCACATGCAAATACAGCGGAGCATGCTGGGAGCAGCCGTGCCTGACCTGAAAGCCCCCTGCGGCCAGGGCCCGGGGCCTCAGGGCGGGAGCGGGACAGGAGGGGCGCTGAGGGACCTTGGCAGGGCCTCCTGCCATATCGGTGGCCCTGCACATGAGGAGGAAGGGCCTGGGCGGCCAAGTAGGGCACCTGGAGCCAAAGCAGCCCCACAACCCACCCCCGCCATCGAAGGCTGGTGGGGGGAAGGGCCCGAAGGAAGGCCGGGGCTTAGCCTGGGAGCCCTTTGGCTCCCGGTTTTGGGCCCCAGTCGGGCGCGTGGTGCCTCCGAGTCGTGGCAGGGGGCACCGGGGACCCCGCCAAAGGCCCTTGCACCCCTCTGTCGCTCCGTGGGGGCACGGCACGGGAAAGCGAGCGCTCTCCTGGCAGGGCCTCTCGGCCTTGGCGACAGACCCTGTCGGATCGGGCGGGTGGCCGAGTGCACGGCGAGCGGACCGTCCCCGTCTGGCAGGTCCCCCGGCGCCCCGGATGCGGCGGTGCTGTCTGGGGCCCGCAGGAAGGAAAAGGGCGGTGGTGGGGGCGGCAGCAGCCGCAGGGAGGTCCCGGGGGCCACGAAAATATGGAACGCTTCACGAATTTGCGTGTCATCCTTGCGCAGGGGCCATGCTAATCTTCTCTGTATCGTTCCAATTTTAGTGTATGTACTGCCGAAGCAAGCACAAAGGGTGGGCAGGGTTGGCAGCTAGAAATAGGTGGGCAGGCCTCGGGCCTTTGAGGTCAGGGCGACCAAGGCCCGGTCGGCAGGACCGGTGGCAGGCGCCGACTGGTTGCCGCAGGACTGCCCCTTGCGCCCTTGGTCCCCACCACCCCTCGCAGGGCAACCCGGGCTGTGGGATGGCAGGACCTTCCCGTCAAGCGGCCTGAACTGGGCCAAGGTGGGAGGCGGTGTGCACATGCAAATACACCGGAGCATGCTGGGAGCAGCCGTGCCTGGCCTGGAAGCCCCCTGCGGCCAGGTGCCGGGGCCCCAAGGCCCAGGGCGGGAGCGGGACAGGGACAGGAGGTGCGCTGAGGGACCTTGGCAGGGCCTCCCGCCATACCGGTGGCCCTGCACATGAGGAGGAAGGGCCTGGGCGGCCAAGTAGGGCACCTGGAGCCAAAGCAGCCCCCCCAACCCACCCCCGCCAGCGCAGACTGGTGGGGGGAGGGGGCCGAAGGAAGGCCGAGGCTTGGCCTGGGGGCCCTTTGGCTCCTGGTCTTGGGCCCCTGTCGGCCGTCAGGGCAGGCGCGTGCTGCCTCCGAGCCGTGGCGGGGGGCACCAGGGACCCCGCCAAAGGCCCTTGCACCCCTCCGTCGCTCCGTGGGGGCGCGGCACGGAAAAGCGAGCCCTCTCTTGGCAGGGCCTCTCGGCCTTGGCGGCAGACCCTGTCGGATCGGGCGGGTGGCCGAGTGCACGGCGAGCGGACCGTCCCCGTCTGGCAGGTCCCCCGGCGCCCCGGATGCGGCGGTGCTGCCTGGGGCCCGCAGGAAGGAAAAGGGCGGTGGTGGGGGCGGCAGCAGCCGCAGGGAGGTCCCGGGGGCCACGAAAATATGGAACGCTTCACGAATTTGCGTGTCATCCTTGCGCAGGGGCCATGCTAATCTTCTCTGTATCGTTCCAATTTTAGTATATGTGCTGCCGAAGCAAGCACAAAGGGTGGGCAGGGTTGGCAGCTAGAAATAGGTGGGCAGACCTCGGGCCTTTGAGGTCAGGGCGACCAAGGCCCGGTCGGCAGGACCGGTGGTAGGCGCCGACTGGTTGCCGCAGGACTGCCCCTTGCGCCCTTGGTCCCCGCCACCCCTCGCAGGGCAACCCGGGCTGTGGGATGGCGAGACCTTCCCGTCAAGCGGCCCGAACTGGGCCAAGGTGGGAGGCGGTGTGCACATGCAAATACAGCGGAGCATGCTGGGAGCAGCCGTGCCTGACCTGAAAGCCCCCTGCGGCCAGGGCCCGGGGCCTCAGGGCGGGAGCGGGACAGGAGGGGCGCTGAGGGACCTTGGCAGGGCCTCCTGCCATATCGGTGGCCCTGCACATGAGGAGGAAGGGCCTGGGCGGCCAAGTAGGGCACCTGGAGCCAAAGCAGCCCCACAACCCACCCCCGCCATCGAAGGCTGGTGGGGGGAAGGGCCCGAAGGAAGGCCGGGGCTTAGCCTGGGAGCCCTTTGGCTCCCGGTTTTGGGCCCCAGTCGGGCGCGTGGTGCCTCCGAGTCGTGGCAGGGGGCACCGGGGACCCCGCCAAAGGCCCTTGCACCCCTCTGTCGCTCCGTGGGGGCACGGCACGGGAAAGCGAGCGCTCTCCTGGCAGGGCCTCTCGGCCTTGGCGACAGACCCTGTCGGATCGGGCGGGTGGCCGAGTGCACGGCGAGCGGACCGTCCCCGTCTGGCAGGTCCCCCGGCGCCCCGGATGCGGCGGTGCTGTCTGGGGCCCGCAGGAAGGAAAAGGGCGGTGGTGGGGGCGGCAGCAGCCGCAGGGAGGTCCCGGGGGCCACGAAAATATGGAACGCTTCACGAATTTGCGTGTCATCCTTGCGCAGGGGCCATGCTAATCTTCTCTGTATCGTTCCAATTTTAGTGTATGTACTGCCGAAGCAAGCACAAAGGGTGGGCAGGGTTGGCAGCTAGAAATAGGTGGGCAGGCCTCGGGCCTTTGAGGTCAGGGCGACCAAGGCCCGGTCGGCAGGACCGGTGGCAGGCGCCGACTGGTTGCCGCAGGACTGCCCCTTGCGCCCTTGGTCCCCACCACCCCTCGCAGGGCAACCCGGGCTGTGGGATGGCAGGACCTTCCCGTCAAGCGGCCTGAACTGGGCCAAGGTGGGAGGCGGTGTGCACATGCAAATACACCGGAGCATGCTGGGAGCAGCCGTGCCTGGCCTGGAAGCCCCCTGCGGCCAGGTGCCGGGGCCCCAAGGCCCAGGGCGGGAGCGGGACAGGGACAGGAGGTGCGCTGAGGGACCTTGGCAGGGCCTCCCGCCATACCGGTGGCCCTGCACATGAGGAGGAAGGGCCTGGGCGGCCAAGTAGGGCACCTGGAGCCAAAGCAGCCCCCCCAACCCACCCCCGCCAGCGCAGACTGGTGGGGGGAGGGGGCCGAAGGAAGGCCGAGGCTTGGCCTGGGGGCCCTTTGGCTCCTGGTCTTGGGCCCCTGTCGGCCGTCAGGGCAGGCGCGTGCTGCCTCCGAGCCGTGGCGGGGGGCACCAGGGACCCCGCCAAAGGCCCTTGCACCCCTCCGTCGCTCCGTGGGGGCGCGGCACGGAAAAGCGAGCCCTCTCTTGGCAGGGCCTCTCGGCCTTGGCGGCAGACCCTGTCGGATCGGGCGGGTGGCCGAGTGCACGGCGAGCGGACCGTCCCCGTCTGGCAGGTCCCCCGGCGCCCCGGATGCGGCGGTGCTGCCTGGGGCCCGCAGGAAGGAAAAGGGCGGTGGTGGGGGCGGCAGCAGCCGTAGGGAGGTCCCGGGGGCCACGAAAATATGGAACGCTTCACGAATTTGCGTGTCATCCTTGCGCAGGGGCCATGCTAATCTTCTCTGTATCGTTCCAATTTTAGTATATGTGCTGCCGAAGCAAGCACAAAGGGTGGGCAAGGTTGGCAGCTAGAAATAGGTGGGCAGACCTCGGGCCTTTGAGGTCAGGGCGACCAAGGCCCGGTCGGCAGGACCGGTGGTAGGCGCCGACTGGTTGCCGCAGGACTGCCCCTTGCGCCCTTGGTCCCCGCCACCCCTCGCAGGGCAACCCGGGCTGTGGGATGGCGAGACCTTCCCGTCAAGCGGCCCGAACTGGGCCAAGGTGGGAGGCGGTGTGCACATGCAAATACAGCGGAGCATGCTGGGAGCAGCCGTGCCTGACCTGAAAGCCCCCTGCGGCCAGGGCCCGGGGCCTCAGGGCGGGAGCGGGACAGGAGGCGCGCTGAGGGACCTTGGCAGGGCCTCCTGCCATATCGGTGGCCCTGCACATGAGGAGGAAGGGCCTGGGCGGCCAAGTAGGGCACCTGGAGCCAAAGCAGCCCCACAACCCACCCCCGCCATCGAAGGCTGGTGGGGGGAAGGGCCCGAAGGAAGGCCGGGGCTTAGCCTGGGAGCCCTTTGGCTCCCGGTTTTGGGCCCCAGTCGGGCGCGTGGTGCCTCCGAGTCGTGGCAGGGGGCACCGGGGACCCCGCCAAAGGCCCTTGCACCCCTCTGTCGCTCCGTGGGGGCACGGCACGGGAAAGCGAGCGCTCTCCTGGCAGGGCCTCTCGGCCTTGGCGACAGACCCTGTCGGATCGGGCGGGTGGCCGAGTGCACGGCGAGCGGACCGTCCCCGTCTGGCAGGTCCCCCGGCGCCCCGGATGCGGCGGTGCTGTCTGGGGCCCGCAGGAAGGAAAAGGGCAGTGGTGGGGGCGGCAGCAGCCGCAGGGAGGTCCCGGGGGCCACGAAAATATGGAACGCTTCACGAATTTGCGTGTCATCCTTGCGCAGGGGCCATGCTAATCTTCTCTGTATCGTTCCAATTTTAGTATATGTACTGCCGAAGCAAGCACAAAGGGTGGGCAGGGTTGGCAGCTAGAAATAGGTGGGCAGGCCTCGGGCCTTTGAGGTCAGGGCGACCAAGGCCCGGTCGGCAGGACCGGTGGCAGGCGCCGACTGGTTGCCGCAGGACTGCCCCTTGCGCCCTTGGTCCCCACCACCCCTCGCAGGGCAACCCGGGCTGTGGGATGGCAGGACCTTCCCGTCAAGCGGCCTGAACTGGGCCAAGGTGGGAGGCGGTGTGCACATGCAAATACACCGGAGCATGCTGGGAGCAGCCGTGCCTGGCCTGGAAGCCCCCTGCGGCCAGGTGCCGGGGCCCCAAGGCCCAGGGCGGGAGCGGGACAGGGACAGGAGGTGCGCTGAGGGACCTTGGCAGGGCCTCCCGCCATACCGGTGGCCCTGCACATGAGGAGGAAGGGCCTGGGCGGCCAAGTAGGGCACCTGGAGCCAAAGCAGCCCCCCCAACCCACCCCCGCCAGCGCAGACTGGTGGGGGGAGGGGGCCGAAGGAAGGCCGAGGCTTGGCCTGGGGGCCCTTTGGCTCCTGGTCTTGGGCCCCTGTCGGCCGTCAGGGCAGGCGCGTGCTGCCTCCGAGCCGTGGCGGGGGGCACCAGGGACCCCGCCAAAGGCCCTTGCACCCCTCCGTCGCTCCGTGGGGGCGCGGCACGGAAAAGCGAGCCCTCTCTTGGCAGGGCCTCTCGGCCTTGGCGGCAGACCCTGTCGGATCGGGCGGGTGGCCGAGTGCACGGCGAGCGGACCGTCCCCGTCTGGCAGGTCCCCCGGCGCCCCGGATGCGGCGGTGCTGCCTGGGGCCCGCAGGAAGGAAAAGGGCGGTGGTGGGGGCGGCAGCAGCCGCAGGGAGGTCCCGGGGGCCACGAAAATATGGAACGCTTCACGAATTTGCGTGTCATCCTTGCGCAGGGGCCATGCTAATCTTCTCTGTATCGTTCCAATTTTAGTATATGTGCTGCCGAAGCAAGCACAAAGGGTGGGCAGGGTTAGCAGCTAGAAATAGGTGGGCAGACCTCGGGCCTTTGAGGTCAGGGCGACCAAGGCCCGGTCGGCAGGACCGGTGGTAGGCGCCGACTGGTTGCCGCAGGACTGCCCCTTGCGCCCTTGGTCCCCGCCACCCCTCGCAGGGCAACCCGGGCTGTGGGATGGCGAGACCTTCCCGTCAAGCGGCCCGAACTGGGCCAAGGTGGGAGGCGGTGTGCACATGCAAATACAGCGGAGCATGCTGGGAGCAGCCGTGCCTGACCTGAAAGCCCCCTGCGGCCAGGGCCCGGGGCCTCAGGGCGGGAGCGGGACAGGAGGCGCGCTGAGGGACCTTGGCAGGGCCTCCTGCCATATCGGTGGCCCTGCACATGAGGAGGAAGGGCCTGGGCGGCCAAGTAGGGCACCTGGAGCCAAAGCAGCCCCACAACCCACCCCCGCCATCGAAGGCTGGTGGGGGGAAGGGCCCGAAGGAAGGCCGGGGCTTAGCCTGGGAGCCCTTTGGCTCCCGGTTTTGGGCCCCAGTCGGGCGCGTGGTGCCTCCGAGTCGTGGCAGGGGGCACCGGGGACCCCGCCAAAGGCCCTTGCACCCCTCTGTCGCTCCGTGGGGGCACGGCACGGGAAAGCGAGCGCTCTCCTGGCAGGGCCTCTCGGCCTTGGCGACAGACCCTGTCGGATCGGGCGGGTGGCCGAGTGCACGGCGAGCGGACCGTCCCCGTCTGGCAGGTCCCCCGGCGCCCCGGATGCGGCGGTGCTGTCTGGGGCCCGCAGGAAGGAAAAGGGCGGTGGTGGGGGCGGCAGCAGCCGCAGGGAGGTCCCGGGGGCCACGAAAATATGGAACGCTTCACGAATTTGCGTGTCATCCTTGCGCAGGGGCCATGCTAATCTTCTCTGTATCGTTCCAATTTTAGTGTATGTACTGCCGAAGCAAGCACAAAGGGTGGGCAGGGTTGGCAGCTAGAAATAGGTGGGCAGGCCTCGGGCCTTTGAGGTCAGGGCGACCAAGGCCCGGTCGGCAGGACCGGTGGCAGGCGCCGACTGGTTGCCGCAGGACTGCCCCTTGCGCCCTTGGTCCCCACCACCCCTCGCAGGGCAACCCGGGCTGTGGGATGGCAGGACCTTCCCGTCAAGCGGCCTGAACTGGGCCAAGGTGGGAGGCGGTGTGCACATGCAAATACACCGGAGCATGCTGGGAGCAGCCGTGCCTGGCCTGGAAGCCCCCTGCGGCCAGGTGCCGGGGCCCCAAGGCCCAGGGCGGGAGCGGGACAGGGACAGGAGGTGCGCTGAGGGACCTTGGCAGGGCCTCCCGCCATACCGGTGGCCCTGCACATGAGGAGGAAGGGCCTGGGCGGCCAAGTAGGGCACCTGGAGCCAAAGCAGCCCCCCCAACCCACCCCCGCCAGCGCAGACTGGTGGGGGGAGGGGGCCGAAGGAAGGCCGAGGCTTGGCCTGGGGGCCCTTTGGCTCCTGGTCTTGGGCCCCTGTCGGCCGTCAGGGCAGGCGCGTGCTGCCTCCGAGCCGTGGCGGGGGGCACCAGGGACCCCGCCAAAGGCCCTTGCACCCCTCCGTCGCTCCGTGGGGGCGCGGCACGGAAAAGCGAGCCCTCTCTTGGCAGGGCCTCTCGGCCTTGGCGGCAGACCCTGTCGGATCGGGCGGGTGGCCGAGTGCACGGCGAGCGGACCGTCCCCGTCTGGCAGGTCCCCCGGCGCCCCGGATGCGGCGGTGCTGCCTGGGGCCCGCAGGAAGGAAAAGGGCGGTGGTGGGGGCGGCAGCAGCCGCAGGGAGGTCCCGGGGGCCACGAAAATATGGAACGCTTCACGAATTTGCGTGTCATCCTTGCGCAGGGGCCATGCTAATCTTCTCTGTATCGTTCCAATTTTAGTATATGTGCTGCCGAAGCAAGCACAAAGGGTGGGCAGGGTTGGCAGCTAGAAATAGGTGGGCAGACCTCGGGCCTTTGAGGTCAGGGCGACCAAGGCCCGGTCGGCAGGACCGGTGGTAGGCGCCGACTGGTTGCCGCAGGACTGCCCCTTGCGCCCTTGGTCCCCGCCACCCCTCGCAGGGCAACCCGGGCTGTGGGATGGCGAGACCTTCCCGTCAAGCGGCCCGAACTGGGCCAAGGTGGGAGGCGGTGTGCACATGCAAATACAGCGGAGCATGCTGGGAGCAGCCGTGCCTGACCTGAAAGCCCCCTGCGGCCAGGGCCCGGGGCCTCAGGGCGGGAGCGGGACAGGAGGGGCGCTGAGGGACCTTGGCAGGGCCTCCTGCCATATCGGTGGCCCTGCACATGAGGAGGAAGGGCCTGGGCGGCCAAGTAGGGCACCTGGAGCCAAAGCAGCCCCACAACCCACCCCCGCCATCGAAGGCTGGTGGGGGGAAGGGCCCGAAGGAAGGCCGGGGCTTAGCCTGGGAGCCCTTTGGCTCCCGGTTTTGGGCCCCAGTCGGGCGCGTGGTGCCTCCGAGTCGTGGCAGGGGGCACCGGGGACCCCGCCAAAGGCCCTTGCACCCCTCTGTCGCTCCGTGGGGGCACGGCACGGGAAAGCGAGCGCTCTCCTGGCAGGGCCTCTCGGCCTTGGCGACAGACCCTGTCGGATCGGGCGGGTGGCCGAGTGCACGGCGAGCGGACCGTCCCCGTCTGGCAGGTCCCCCGGCGCCCCGGATGCGGCGGTGCTGTCTGGGGCCCGCAGGAAGGAAAAGGGCGGTGGTGGGGGCGGCAGCAGCCGCAGGGAGGTCCCGGGGGCCACGAAAATATGGAACGCTTCACGAATTTGCGTGTCATCCTTGCGCAGGGGCCATGCTAATCTTCTCTGTATCGTTCCAATTTTAGTGTATGTACTGCCGAAGCAAGCACAAAGGGTGGGCAGGGTTGGCAGCTAGAAATAGGTGGGCAGGCCTCGGGCCTTTGAGGTCAGGGCGACCAAGGCCCGGTCGGCAGGACCGGTGGCAGGCGCCGACTGGTTGCCGCAGGACTGCCCCTTGCGCCCTTGGTCCCCACCACCCCTCGCAGGGCAACCCGGGCTGTGGGATGGCAGGACCTTCCCGTCAAGCGGCCTGAACTGGGCCAAGGTGGGAGGCGGTGTGCACATGCAAATACACCGGAGCATGCTGGGAGCAGCCGTGCCTGGCCTGGAAGCCCCCTGCGGCCAGGTGCCGGGGCCCCAAGGCCCAGGGCGGGAGCGGGACAGGGACAGGAGGTGCGCTGAGGGACCTTGGCAGGGCCTCCCGCCATACCGGTGGCCCTGCACATGAGGAGGAAGGGCCTGGGCGGCCAAGTAGGGCACCTGGAGCCAAAGCAGCCCCCCCAACCCACCCCCGCCAGCGCAGACTGGTGGGGGGAGGGGGCCGAAGGAAGGCCGAGGCTTGGCCTGGGGGCCCTTTGGCTCCTGGTCTTGGGCCCCTGTCGGCCGTCAGGGCAGGCGCGTGCTGCCTCCGAGCCGTGGCGGGGGGCACCAGGGACCCCGCCAAAGGCCCTTGCACCCCTCCGTCGCTCCGTGGGGGCGCGGCACGGAAAAGCGAGCCCTCTCTTGGCAGGGCCTCTCGGCCTTGGCGGCAGACCCTGTCGGATCGGGCGGGTGGCCGAGTGCACGGCGAGCGGACCGTCCCCGTCTGGCAGGTCCCCCGGCGCCCCGGATGCGGCGGTGCTGCCTGGGGCCCGCAGGAAGGAAAAGGGCGGTGGTGGGGGCGGCAGCAGCCGCAGGGAGGTCCCGGGGGCCACGAAAATATGGAACGCTTCACGAATTTGCGTGTCATCCTTGCGCAGGGGCCATGCTAATCTTCTCTGTATCGTTCCAATTTTAGTATATGTGCTGCCGAAGCAAGCACAAAGGGTGGGCAAGGTTGGCAGCTAGAAATAGGTGGGCAGACCTCGGGCCTTTGAGGTCAGGGCGACCAAGGCCCGGTCGGCAGGACCGGTGGTAGGCGCCGACTGGTTGCCGCAGGACTGCCCCTTGCGCCCTTGGTCCCCGCCACCCCTCGCAGGGCAACCCGGGCTGTGGGATGGCGAGACCTTCCCGTCAAGCGGCCCGAACTGGGCCAAGGTGGGAGGCGGTGTGCACATGCAAATACAGCGGAGCATGCTGGGAGCAGCCGTGCCTGACCTGAAAGCCCCCTGCGGCCAGGGCCCGGGGCCTCAGGGCGGGAGCGGGACAGGAGGCGCGCTGAGGGACCTTGGCAGGGCCTCCTGCCATATCGGTGGCCCTGCACATGAGGAGGAAGGG
>NC_081831.1:16720000-16755000 GCF_030867095.1 Alligator mississippiensis | reverse complement strand
GGGGCACGGCACGGGAAAGCGAGCGCTCTCCTGGCAGGGCCTCTCGGCCTTGGCGACAGACCCTGTCGGATCGGGCGGGTGGCCGAGTGCACGGCGAGCGGACCGTCCCCGTCTGGCAGGTCCCCCGGCGCCCCGGATGCGGCGGTGCTGTCTGGGGCCCGCAGGAAGGAAAAGGGCAGTGGTGGGGGCGGCAGCAGCCGCAGGGAGGTCCCGGGGGCCACGAAAATATGGAACGCTTCACGAATTTGCGTGTCATCCTTGCGCAGGGGCCATGCTAATCTTCTCTGTATCGTTCCAATTTTAGTATATGTACTGCCGAAGCAAGCACAAAGGGTGGGCAGGGTTGGCAGCTAGAAATAGGTGGGCAGGCCTCGGGCCTTTGAGGTCAGGGCGACCAAGGCCCGGTCGGCAGGACCGGTGGCAGGCGCCGACTGGTTGCCGCAGGACTGCCCCTTGCGCCCTTGGTCCCCACCACCCCTCGCAGGGCAACCCGGGCTGTGGGATGGCAGGACCTTCCCGTCAAGCGGCCTGAACTGGGCCAAGGTGGGAGGCGGTGTGCACATGCAAATACACCGGAGCATGCTGGGAGCAGCCGTGCCTGGCCTGGAAGCCCCCTGCGGCCAGGTGCCGGGGCCCCAAGGCCCGGGGCGGGAGCGGGACAGGGACAGGAGGTGCGCTGAGGGACCTTGGCAGGGCCTCCCGCCATACCGGTGGCCCTGCACATGAGGAGGAAGGGCCTGGGCGGCCAAGTAGGGCACCTGGAGCCAAAGCAGCCCCCCCAACCCACCCCCGCCAGCGCAGACTGGTGGGGGGAGGGGGCCGAAGGAAGGCCGAGGCTTGGCCTGGGGGCCCTTTGGCTCCTGGTCTTGGGCCCCTGTCGGCCGTCAGGGCAGGCGCGTGCTGCCTCCGAGCCGTGGCGGGGGGCACCAGGGACCCCGCCAAAGGCCCTTGCACCCCTCCGTCGCTCCGTGGGGGCGCGGCACGGAAAAGCGAGCCCTCTCTTGGCAGGGCCTCTCGGCCTTGGCGGCAGACCCTGTCGGATCGGGCGGGTGGCCGAGTGCACGGCGAGCGGACCGTCCCCGTCTGGCAGGTCCCCCGGCGCCCCGGATGCGGCGGTGCTGTCTGGGGCCCGCAGGAAGGAAAAGGGCGGTGGTGGGGGCGGCAGCAGCCGCAGGGAGGTCCCGGGGGCCACGAAAATATGGAACGCTTCACGAATTTGCGTGTCAT
Organism: Alligator mississippiensis; assembly: GCF_030867095.1. Lineage (NCBI taxonomy): Eukaryota > Metazoa > Chordata > Crocodylia > Alligatoridae > Alligator > Alligator mississippiensis. The sequence goes on along the minus strand of NC_081831.1, from coordinate 16,753,773 downwards.
CCTTGCGCAGGGGCCATGCTAATCTTCTCTGTATCGTTCCAATTTTAGTGTATGTACTGCCGAAGCAAGCACAAAGGGTGGGCAGGGTTGGCAGCTAGAAATAGGTGGGCAGGCCTCGGGCCTTTGAGGTCAGGGCGACCAAGGCCCGGTCGGCAGGACCGGTGGCAGGCGCCGACTGGTTGCCGCAGGACTGCCCCTTGCGCCCTTGGTCCCCACCACCCCTCGCAGGGCAACCCGGGCTGTGGGATGGCAGGACCTTCCCGTCAAGCGGCCTGAACTGGGCCAAGGTGGGAGGCGGTGTGCACATGCAAATACACCGGAGCATGCTGGGAGCAGCCGTGCCTGGCCTGGAAGCCCCCTGCGGCCAGGTGCCGGGGCCCCAAGGCCCAGGGCGGGAGCGGGACAGGGACAGGAGGTGCGCTGAGGGACCTTGGCAGGGCCTCCCGCCATACCGGTGGCCCTGCACATGAGGAGGAAGGGCCTGGGCGGCCAAGTAGGGCACCTGGAGCCAAAGCAGCCCCCCCAACCCACCCCCGCCAGCGCAGACTGGTGGGGGGAGGGGGCCGAAGGAAGGCCGAGGCTTGGCCTGGGGGCCCTTTGGCTCCTGGTCTTGGGCCCCTGTCGGCCGTCAGGGCAGGCGCGTGCTGCCTCCGAGCCGTGGCGGGGGGCACCAGGGACCCCGCCAAAGGCCCTTGCACCCCTCCGTCGCTCCGTGGGGGCGCGGCACGGAAAAGCGAGCCCTCTCTTGGCAGGGCCTCTCGGCCTTGGCGGCAGACCCTGTCGGATCGGGCGGGTGGCCGAGTGCACGGCGAGCGGACCGTCCCCGTCTGGCAGGTCCCCCGGCGCCCCGGATGCGGCGGTGCTGCCTGGGGCCCGCAGGAAGGAAAAGGGCGGTGGTGGGGGCGGCAGCAGCCGCAGGGAGGTCCCGGGGGCCACGAAAATATGGAACGCTTCACGAATTTGCGTGTCATCCTTGCGCAGGGGCCATGCTAATCTTCTCTGTATCGTTCCAATTTTAGTATATGTGCTGCCGAAGCAAGCACAAAGGGTGGGCAAGGTTGGCAGCTAGAAATAGGTGGGCAGACCTCGGGCCTTTGAGGTCAGGGCGACCAAGGCCCGGTCGGCAGGACCGGTGGTAGGCGCCGACTGGTTGCCGCAGGACTGCCCCTTGCGCCCTTGGTCCCCGCCACCCCTCGCAGGGCAACCCGGGCTGTGGGATGGCGAGACCTTCCCGTCAAGCGGCCCGAACTGGGCCAAGGTGGGAGGCGGTGTGCACATGCAAATACAGCGGAGCATGCTGGGAGCAGCCGTGCCTGACCTGAAAGCCCCCTGCGGCCAGGGCCCGGGGCCTCAGGGCGGGAGCGGGACAGGAGGCGCGCTGAGGGACCTTGGCAGGGCCTCCTGCCATATCGGTGGCCCTGCACATGAGGAGGAAGGGCCTGGGCGGCCAAGTAGGGCACCTGGAGCCAAAGCAGCCCCACAACCCACCCCCGCCATCGAAGGCTGGTGGGGGGAAGGGCCCGAAGGAAGGCCGGGGCTTAGCCTGGGAGCCCTTTGGCTCCCGGTTTTGGGCCCCAGTCGGGCGCGTGGTGCCTCCGAGTCGTGGCAGGGGGCACCGGGGACCCCGCCAAAGGCCCTTGCACCCCTCTGTCGCTCCGTGGGGGCACGGCACGGGAAAGCGAGCGCTCTCCTGGCAGGGCCTCTCGGCCTTGGCGACAGACCCTGTCGGATCGGGCGGGTGGCCGAGTGCACGGCGAGCGGACCGTCCCCGTCTGGCAGGTCCCCCGGCGCCCCGGATGCGGCGGTGCTGTCTGGGGCCCGCAGGAAGGAAAAGGGCAGTGGTGGGGGCGGCAGCAGCCGCAGGGAGGTCCCGGGGGCCACGAAAATATGGAACGCTTCACGAATTTGCGTGTCATCCTTGCGCAGGGGCCATGCTAATCTTCTCTGTATCGTTCCAATTTTAGTATATGTACTGCCGAAGCAAGCACAAAGGGTGGGCAGGGTTGGCAGCTAGAAATAGGTGGGCAGGCCTCGGGCCTTTGAGGTCAGGGCGACCAAGGCCCGGTCGGCAGGACCGGTGGCAGGCGCCGACTGGTTGCCGCAGGACTGCCCCTTGCGCCCTTGGTCCCCACCACCCCTCGCAGGGCAACCCGGGCTGTGGGATGGCAGGACCTTCCCGTCAAGCGGCCTGAACTGGGCCAAGGTGGGAGGCGGTGTGCACATGCAAATACACCGGAGCATGCTGGGAGCAGCCGTGCCTGGCCTGGAAGCCCCCTGCGGCCAGGTGCCGGGGCCCCAAGGCCCAGGGCGGGAGCGGGACAGGGACAGGAGGTGCGCTGAGGGACCTTGGCAGGGCCTCCCGCCATACCGGTGGCCCTGCACATGAGGAGGAAGGGCCTGGGCGGCCAAGTAGGGCACCTGGAGCCAAAGCAGCCCCCCCAACCCACCCCCGCCAGCGCAGACTGGTGGGGGGAGGGGGCCGAAGGAAGGCCGAGGCTTGGCCTGGGGGCCCTTTGGCTCCTGGTCTTGGGCCCCTGTCGGCCGTCAGGGCAGGCGCGTGCTGCCTCCGAGCCGTGGCGGGGGGCACCAGGGACCCCGCCAAAGGCCCTTGCACCCCTCCGTCGCTCCGTGGGGGCGCGGCACGGAAAAGCGAGCCCTCTCTTGGCAGGGCCTCTCGGCCTTGGCGGCAGACCCTGTCGGATCGGGCGGGTGGCCGAGTGCACGGCGAGCGGACCGTCCCCGTCTGGCAGGTCCCCCGGCGCCCCGGATGCGGCGGTGCTGCCTGGGGCCCGCAGGAAGGAAAAGGGCGGTGGTGGGGGCGGCAGCAGCCGCAGGGAGGTCCCGGGGGCCACGAAAATATGGAACGCTTCACGAATTTGCGTGTCATCCTTGCGCAGGGGCCATGCTAATCTTCTCTGTATCGTTCCAATTTTAGTATATGTGCTGCCGAAGCAAGCACAAAGGGTGGGCAGGGTTAGCAGCTAGAAATAGGTGGGCAGACCTCGGGCCTTTGAGGTCAGGGCGACCAAGGCCCGGTCGGCAGGACCGGTGGTAGGCGCCGACTGGTTGCCGCAGGACTGCCCCTTGCGCCCTTGGTCCCCGCCACCCCTCGCAGGGCAACCCGGGCTGTGGGATGGCGAGACCTTCCCGTCAAGCGGCCCGAACTGGGCCAAGGTGGGAGGCGGTGTGCACATGCAAATACAGCGGAGCATGCTGGGAGCAGCCGTGCCTGACCTGAAAGCCCCCTGCGGCCAGGGCCCGGGGCCTCAGGGCGGGAGCGGGACAGGAGGCGCGCTGAGGGACCTTGGCAGGGCCTCCTGCCATATCGGTGGCCCTGCACATGAGGAGGAAGGGCCTGGGCGGCCAAGTAGGGCACCTGGAGCCAAAGCAGCCCCACAACCCACCCCCGCCATCGAAGGCTGGTGGGGGGAAGGGCCCGAAGGAAGGCCGGGGCTTAGCCTGGGAGCCCTTTGGCTCCCGGTTTTGGGCCCCAGTCGGGCGCGTGGTGCCTCCGAGTCGTGGCAGGGGGCACCGGGGACCCCGCCAAAGGCCCTTGCACCCCTCTGTCGCTCCGTGGGGGCACGGCACGGGAAAGCGAGCGCTCTCCTGGCAGGGCCTCTCGGCCTTGGCGACAGACCCTGTCGGATCGGGCGGGTGGCCGAGTGCACGGCGAGCGGACCGTCCCCGTCTGGCAGGTCCCCCGGCGCCCCGGATGCGGCGGTGCTGTCTGGGGCCCGCAGGAAGGAAAAGGGCGGTGGTGGGGGCGGCAGCAGCCGCAGGGAGGTCCCGGGGGCCACGAAAATATGGAACGCTTCACGAATTTGCGTGTCATCCTTGCGCAGGGGCCATGCTAATCTTCTCTGTATCGTTCCAATTTTAGTGTATGTACTGCCGAAGCAAGCACAAAGGGTGGGCAGGGTTGGCAGCTAGAAATAGGTGGGCAGGCCTCGGGCCTTTGAGGTCAGGGCGACCAAGGCCCGGTCGGCAGGACCGGTGGCAGGCGCCGACTGGTTGCCGCAGGACTGCCCCTTGCGCCCTTGGTCCCCACCACCCCTCGCAGGGCAACCCGGGCTGTGGGATGGCAGGACCTTCCCGTCAAGCGGCCTGAACTGGGCCAAGGTGGGAGGCGGTGTGCACATGCAAATACACCGGAGCATGCTGGGAGCAGCCGTGCCTGGCCTGGAAGCCCCCTGCGGCCAGGTGCCGGGGCCCCAAGGCCCAGGGCGGGAGCGGGACAGGGACAGGAGGTGCGCTGAGGGACCTTGGCAGGGCCTCCCGCCATACCGGTGGCCCTGCACATGAGGAGGAAGGGCCTGGGCGGCCAAGTAGGGCACCTGGAGCCAAAGCAGCCCCCCCAACCCACCCCCGCCAGCGCAGACTGGTGGGGGGAGGGGGCCGAAGGAAGGCCGAGGCTTGGCCTGGGGGCCCTTTGGCTCCTGGTCTTGGGCCCCTGTCGGCCGTCAGGGCAGGCGCGTGCTGCCTCCGAGCCGTGGCGGGGGGCACCAGGGACCCCGCCAAAGGCCCTTGCACCCCTCCGTCGCTCCGTGGGGGCGCGGCACGGAAAAGCGAGCCCTCTCTTGGCAGGGCCTCTCGGCCTTGGCGGCAGACCCTGTCGGATCGGGCGGGTGGCCGAGTGCACGGCGAGCGGACCGTCCCCGTCTGGCAGGTCCCCCGGCGCCCCGGATGCGGCGGTGCTGCCTGGGGCCCGCAGGAAGGAAAAGGGCGGTGGTGGGGGCGGCAGCAGCCGCAGGGAGGTCCCGGGGGCCACGAAAATATGGAACGCTTCACGAATTTGCGTGTCATCCTTGCGCAGGGGCCATGCTAATCTTCTCTGTATCGTTCCAATTTTAGTATATGTGCTGCCGAAGCAAGCACAAAGGGTGGGCAGGGTTGGCAGCTAGAAATAGGTGGGCAGACCTCGGGCCTTTGAGGTCAGGGCGACCAAGGCCCGGTCGGCAGGACCGGTGGTAGGCGCCGACTGGTTGCCGCAGGACTGCCCCTTGCGCCCTTGGTCCCCGCCACCCCTCGCAGGGCAACCCGGGCTGTGGGATGGCGAGACCTTCCCGTCAAGCGGCCCGAACTGGGCCAAGGTGGGAGGCGGTGTGCACATGCAAATACAGCGGAGCATGCTGGGAGCAGCCGTGCCTGACCTGAAAGCCCCCTGCGGCCAGGGCCCGGGGCCTCAGGGCGGGAGCGGGACAGGAGGGGCGCTGAGGGACCTTGGCAGGGCCTCCTGCCATATCGGTGGCCCTGCACATGAGGAGGAAGGGCCTGGGCGGCCAAGTAGGGCACCTGGAGCCAAAGCAGCCCCACAACCCACCCCCGCCATCGAAGGCTGGTGGGGGGAAGGGCCCGAAGGAAGGCCGGGGCTTAGCCTGGGAGCCCTTTGGCTCCCGGTTTTGGGCCCCAGTCGGGCGCGTGGTGCCTCCGAGTCGTGGCAGGGGGCACCGGGGACCCCGCCAAAGGCCCTTGCACCCCTCTGTCGCTCCGTGGGGGCACGGCACGGGAAAGCGAGCGCTCTCCTGGCAGGGCCTCTCGGCCTTGGCGACAGACCCTGTCGGATCGGGCGGGTGGCCGAGTGCACGGCGAGCGGACCGTCCCCGTCTGGCAGGTCCCCCGGCGCCCCGGATGCGGCGGTGCTGTCTGGGGCCCGCAGGAAGGAAAAGGGCGGTGGTGGGGGCGGCAGCAGCCGCAGGGAGGTCCCGGGGGCCACGAAAATATGGAACGCTTCACGAATTTGCGTGTCATCCTTGCGCAGGGGCCATGCTAATCTTCTCTGTATCGTTCCAATTTTAGTGTATGTACTGCCGAAGCAAGCACAAAGGGTGGGCAGGGTTGGCAGCTAGAAATAGGTGGGCAGGCCTCGGGCCTTTGAGGTCAGGGCGACCAAGGCCCGGTCGGCAGGACCGGTGGCAGGCGCCGACTGGTTGCCGCAGGACTGCCCCTTGCGCCCTTGGTCCCCACCACCCCTCGCAGGGCAACCCGGGCTGTGGGATGGCAGGACCTTCCCGTCAAGCGGCCTGAACTGGGCCAAGGTGGGAGGCGGTGTGCACATGCAAATACACCGGAGCATGCTGGGAGCAGCCGTGCCTGGCCTGGAAGCCCCCTGCGGCCAGGTGCCGGGGCCCCAAGGCCCAGGGCGGGAGCGGGACAGGGACAGGAGGTGCGCTGAGGGACCTTGGCAGGGCCTCCCGCCATACCGGTGGCCCTGCACATGAGGAGGAAGGGCCTGGGCGGCCAAGTAGGGCACCTGGAGCCAAAGCAGCCCCCCCAACCCACCCCCGCCAGCGCAGACTGGTGGGGGGAGGGGGCCGAAGGAAGGCCGAGGCTTGGCCTGGGGGCCCTTTGGCTCCTGGTCTTGGGCCCCTGTCGGCCGTCAGGGCAGGCGCGTGCTGCCTCCGAGCCGTGGCGGGGGGCACCAGGGACCCCGCCAAAGGCCCTTGCACCCCTCCGTCGCTCCGTGGGGGCGCGGCACGGAAAAGCGAGCCCTCTCTTGGCAGGGCCTCTCGGCCTTGGCGGCAGACCCTGTCGGATCGGGCGGGTGGCCGAGTGCACGGCGAGCGGACCGTCCCCGTCTGGCAGGTCCCCCGGCGCCCCGGATGCGGCGGTGCTGCCTGGGGCCCGCAGGAAGGAAAAGGGCGGTGGTGGGGGCGGCAGCAGCCGCAGGGAGGTCCCGGGGGCCACGAAAATATGGAACGCTTCACGAATTTGCGTGTCATCCTTGCGCAGGGGCCATGCTAATCTTCTCTGTATCGTTCCAATTTTAGTATATGTGCTGCCGAAGCAAGCACAAAGGGTGGGCAAGGTTGGCAGCTAGAAATAGGTGGGCAGACCTCGGGCCTTTGAGGTCAGGGCGACCAAGGCCCGGTCGGCAGGACCGGTGGTAGGCGCCGACTGGTTGCCGCAGGACTGCCCCTTGCGCCCTTGGTCCCCGCCACCCCTCGCAGGGCAACCCGGGCTGTGGGATGGCGAGACCTTCCCGTCAAGCGGCCCGAACTGGGCCAAGGTGGGAGGCGGTGTGCACATGCAAATACAGCGGAGCATGCTGGGAGCAGCCGTGCCTGACCTGAAAGCCCCCTGCGGCCAGGGCCCGGGGCCTCAGGGCGGGAGCGGGACAGGAGGCGCGCTGAGGGACCTTGGCAGGGCCTCCTGCCATATCGGTGGCCCTGCACATGAGGAGGAAGGGCCTGGGCGGCCAAGTAGGGCACCTGGAGCCAAAGCAGCCCCACAACCCACCCCCGCCATCGAAGGCTGGTGGGGGGAAGGGCCCGAAGGAAGGCCGGGGCTTAGCCTGGGAGCCCTTTGGCTCCCGGTTTTGGGCCCCAGTCGGGCGCGTGGTGCCTCCGAGTCGTGGCAGGGGGCACCGGGGACCCCGCCAAAGGCCCTTGCACCCCTCTGTCGCTCCGTGGGGGCACGGCACGGGAAAGCGAGCGCTCTCCTGGCAGGGCCTCTCGGCCTTGGCGACAGACCCTGTCGGATCGGGCGGGTGGCCGAGTGCACGGCGAGCGGACCGTCCCCGTCTGGCAGGTCCCCCGGCGCCCCGGATGCGGCGGTGCTGTCTGGGGCCCGCAGGAAGGAAAAGGGCGGTGGTGGGGGCGGCAGCAGCCGCAGGGAGGTCCCGGGGGCCACGAAAATATGGAACGCTTCACGAATTTGCGTGTCATCCTTGCGCAGGGGCCATGCTAATCTTCTCTGTATCGTTCCAATTTTAGTGTATGTACTGCCGAAGCAAGCACAAAGGGTGGGCAGGGTTGGCAGCTAGAAATAGGTGGGCAGGCCTCGGGCCTTTGAGGTCAGGGCGACCAAGGCCCGGTCGGCAGGACCGGTGGCAGGCGCCGACTGGTTGCCGCAGGACTGCCCCTTGCGCCCTTGGTCCCCACCACCCCTCGCAGGGCAACCCGGGCTGTGGGATGGCAGGACCTTCCCGTCAAGCGGCCTGAACTGGGCCAAGGTGGGAGGCGGTGTGCACATGCAAATACACCGGAGCATGCTGGGAGCAGCCGTGCCTGGCCTGGAAGCCCCCTGCGGCCAGGTGCCGGGGCCCCAAGGCCCAGGGCGGGAGCGGGACAGGGACAGGAGGTGCGCTGAGGGACCTTGGCAGGGCCTCCCGCCATACCGGTGGCCCTGCACATGAGGAGGAAGGGCCTGGGCGGCCAAGTAGGGCACCTGGAGCCAAAGCAGCCCCCCAACCCACCCCCGCCAGCGCAGACTGGTGGGGGGAGGGGGCCGAAGGAAGGCCGAGGCTTGGCCTGGGGGCCCTTTGGCTCCTGGTCTTGGGCCCCTGTCGGCCGTCAGGGCAGGCGCGTGCTGCCTCCGAGCCGTGGCGGGGGGCACCAGGGACCCCGCCAAAGGCCCTTGCACCCCTCCGTCGCTCCGTGGGGGCGCGGCACGGAAAAGCGAGCCCTCTCTTGGCAGGGCCTCTCGGCCTTGGCGGCAGACCCTGTCGGATCGGGCGGGTGGCCGAGTGCACGGCGAGCGGACCGTCCCCGTCTGGCAGGTCCCCCGGCGCCCCGGATGCGGCGGTGCTGCCTGGGGCCCGCAGGAAGGAAAAGGGCGGTGGTGGGGGCGGCAGCAGCCGCAGGGAGGTCCCGGGGGCCACGAAAATATGGAACGCTTCACGAATTTGCGTGTCATCCTTGCGCAGGGGCCATGCTAATCTTCTCTGTATCGTTCCAATTTTAGTATATGTGCTGCCGAAGCAAGCACAAAGGGTGGGCAGGGTTGGCAGCTAGAAATAGGTGGGCAGACCTCGGGCCTTTGAGGTCAGGGCGACCAAGGCCCGGTCGGCAGGACCGGTGGTAGGCGCCGACTGGTTGCCGCAGGACTGCCCCTTGCGCCCTTGGTCCCCGCCACCCCTCGCAGGGCAACCCGGGCTGTGGGATGGCGAGACCTTCCCGTCAAGCGGCCCGAACTGGGCCAAGGTGGGAGGCGGTGTGCACATGCAAATACAGCGGAGCATGCTGGGAGCAGCCGTGCCTGACCTGAAAGCCCCCTGCGGCCAGGGCCCGGGGCCTCAGGGCGGGAGCGGGACAGGAGGGGCGCTGAGGGACCTTGGCAGGGCCTCCTGCCATATCGGTGGCCCTGCACATGAGGAGGAAGGGCCTGGGCGGCCAAGTAGGGCACCTGGAGCCAAAGCAGCCCCACAACCCACCCCCGCCATCGAAGGCTGGTGGGGGGAAGGGCCCGAAGGAAGGCCGGGGCTTAGCCTGGGAGCCCTTTGGCTCCCGGTTTTGGGCCCCAGTCGGGCGCGTGGTGCCTCCGAGTCGTGGCAGGGGGCACCGGGGACCCCGCCAAAGGCCCTTGCACCCCTCTGTCGCTCCGTGGGGGCACGGCACGGGAAAGCGAGCGCTCTCCTGGCAGGGCCTCTCGGCCTTGGCGACAGACCCTGTCGGATCGGGCGGGTGGCCGAGTGCACGGCGAGCGGACCGTCCCCGTCTGGCAGGTCCCCCGGCGCCCCGGATGCGGCGGTGCTGTCTGGGGCCCGCAGGAAGGAAAAGGGCGGTGGTGGGGGCGGCAGCAGCCGCAGGGAGGTCCCGGGGGCCACGAAAATATGGAACGCTTCACGAATTTGCGTGTCATCCTTGCGCAGGGGCCATGCTAATCTTCTCTGTATCGTTCCAATTTTAGTGTATGTACTGCCGAAGCAAGCACAAAGGGTGGGCAGGGTTGGCAGCTAGAAATAGGTGGGCAGGCCTCGGGCCTTTGAGGTCAGGGCGACCAAGGCCCGGTCGGCAGGACCGGTGGCAGGCGCCGACTGGTTGCCGCAGGACTGCCCCTTGCGCCCTTGGTCCCCACCACCCCTCGCAGGGCAACCCGGGCTGTGGGATGGCAGGACCTTCCCGTCAAGCGGCCTGAACTGGGCCAAGGTGGGAGGCGGTGTGCACATGCAAATACACCGGAGCATGCTGGGAGCAGCCGTGCCTGGCCTGGAAGCCCCCTGCGGCCAGGTGCCGGGGCCCCAAGGCCCAGGGCGGGAGCGGGACAGGGACAGGAGGTGCGCTGAGGGACCTTGGCAGGGCCTCCCGCCATACCGGTGGCCCTGCACATGAGGAGGAAGGGCCTGGGCGGCCAAGTAGGGCACCTGGAGCCAAAGCAGCCCCCCCAACCCACCCCCGCCAGCGCAGACTGGTGGGGGGAGGGGGCCGAAGGAAGGCCGAGGCTTGGCCTGGGGGCCCTTTGGCTCCTGGTCTTGGGCCCCTGTCGGCCGTCAGGGCAGGCGCGTGCTGCCTCCGAGCCGTGGCGGGGGGCACCAGGGACCCCGCCAAAGGCCCTTGCACCCCTCCGTCGCTCCGTGGGGGCGCGGCACGGAAAAGCGAGCCCTCTCTTGGCAGGGCCTCTCGGCCTTGGCGGCAGACCCTGTCGGATCGGGCGGGTGGCCGAGTGCACGGCGAGCGGACCGTCCCCGTCTGGCAGGTCCCCCGGCGCCCCGGATGCGGCGGTGCTGCCTGGGGCCCGCAGGAAGGAAAAGGGCGGTGGTGGGGGCGGCAGCAGCCGCAGGGAGGTCCCGGGGGCCACGAAAATATGGAACGCTTCACGAATTTGCGTGTCATCCTTGCGCAGGGGCCATGCTAATCTTCTCTGTATCGTTCCAATTTTAGTATATGTGCTGCCGAAGCAAGCACAAAGGGTGGGCAAGGTTGGCAGCTAGAAATAGGTGGGCAGACCTCGGGCCTTTGAGGTCAGGGCGACCAAGGCCCGGTCGGCAGGACCGGTGGTAGGCGCCGACTGGTTGCCGCAGGACTGCCCCTTGCGCCCTTGGTCCCCGCCACCCCTCGCAGGGCAACCCGGGCTGTGGGATGGCGAGACCTTCCCGTCAAGCGGCCCGAACTGGGCCAAGGTGGGAGGCGGTGTGCACATGCAAATACAGCGGAGCATGCTGGGAGCAGCCGTGCCTGACCTGAAAGCCCCCTGCGGCCAGGGCCCGGGGCCTCAGGGCGGGAGCGGGACAGGAGGCGCGCTGAGGGACCTTGGCAGGGCCTCCTGCCATATCGGTGGCCCTGCACATGAGGAGGAAGGGCCTGGGCGGCCAAGTAGGGCACCTGGAGCCAAAGCAGCCCCACAACCCACCCCCGCCATCGAAGGCTGGTGGGGGGAAGGGCCCGAAGGAAGGCCGGGGCTTAGCCTGGGAGCCCTTTGGCTCCCGGTTTTGGGCCCCAGTCGGGCGCGTGGTGCCTCCGAGTCGTGGCAGGGGGCACCGGGGACCCCGCCAAAGGCCCTTGCACCCCTCTGTCGCTCCGTGGGGGCACGGCACGGGAAAGCGAGCGCTCTCCTGGCAGGGCCTCTCGGCCTTGGCGACAGACCCTGTCGGATCGGGCGGGTGGCCGAGTGCACGGCGAGCGGACCGTCCCCGTCTGGCAGGTCCCCCGGCGCCCCGGATGCGGCGGTGCTGTCTGGGGCCCGCAGGAAGGAAAAGGGCAGTGGTGGGGGCGGCAGCAGCCGCAGGGAGGTCCCGGGGGCCACGAAAATATGGAACGCTTCACGAATTTGCGTGTCATCCTTGCGCAGGGGCCATGCTAATCTTCTCTGTATCGTTCCAATTTTAGTATATGTACTGCCGAAGCAAGCACAAAGGGTGGGCAGGGTTGGCAGCTAGAAATAGGTGGGCAGGCCTCGGGCCTTTGAGGTCAGGGCGACCAAGGCCCGGTCGGCAGGACCGGTGGCAGGCGCCGACTGGTTGCCGCAGGACTGCCCCTTGCGCCCTTGGTCCCCACCACCCCTCGCAGGGCAACCCGGGCTGTGGGATGGCAGGACCTTCCCGTCAAGCGGCCTGAACTGGGCCAAGGTGGGAGGCGGTGTGCACATGCAAATACACCGGAGCATGCTGGGAGCAGCCGTGCCTGGCCTGGAAGCCCCCTGCGGCCAGGTGCCGGGGCCCCAAGGCCCAGGGCGGGAGCGGGACAGGGACAGGAGGTGCGCTGAGGGACCTTGGCAGGGCCTCCCGCCATACCGGTGGCCCTGCACATGAGGAGGAAGGGCCTGGGCGGCCAAGTAGGGCACCTGGAGCCAAAGCAGCCCCCCCAACCCACCCCCGCCAGCGCAGACTGGTGGGGGGAGGGGGCCGAAGGAAGGCCGAGGCTTGGCCTGGGGGCCCTTTGGCTCCTGGTCTTGGGCCCCTGTCGGCCGTCAGGGCAGGCGCGTGCTGCCTCCGAGCCGTGGCGGGGGGCACCAGGGACCCCGCCAAAGGCCCTTGCACCCCTCCGTCGCTCCGTGGGGGCGCGGCACGGAAAAGCGAGCCCTCTCTTGGCAGGGCCTCTCGGCCTTGGCGGCAGACCCTGTCGGATCGGGCGGGTGGCCGAGTGCACGGCGAGCGGACCGTCCCCGTCTGGCAGGTCCCCCGGCGCCCCGGATGCGGCGGTGCTGCCTGGGGCCCGCAGGAAGGAAAAGGGCGGTGGTGGGGGCGGCAGCAGCCGCAGGGAGGTCCCGGGGGCCACGAAAATATGGAACGCTTCACGAATTTGCGTGTCATCCTTGCGCAGGGGCCATGCTAATCTTCTCTGTATCGTTCCAATTTTAGTATATGTGCTGCCGAAGCAAGCACAAAGGGTGGGCAGGGTTAGCAGCTAGAAATAGGTGGGCAGACCTCGGGCCTTTGAGGTCAGGGCGACCAAGGCCCGGTCGGCAGGACCGGTGGTAGGCGCCGACTGGTTGCCGCAGGACTGCCCCTTGCGCCCTTGGTCCCCGCCACCCCTCGCAGGGCAACCCGGGCTGTGGGATGGCGAGACCTTCCCGTCAAGCGGCCCGAACTGGGCCAAGGTGGGAGGCGGTGTGCACATGCAAATACAGCGGAGCATGCTGGGAGCAGCCGTGCCTGACCTGAAAGCCCCCTGCGGCCAGGGCCCGGGGCCTCAGGGCGGGAGCGGGACAGGAGGCGCGCTGAGGGACCTTGGCAGGGCCTCCTGCCATATCGGTGGCCCTGCACATGAGGAGGAAGGGCCTGGGCGGCCAAGTAGGGCACCTGGAGCCAAAGCAGCCCCACAACCCACCCCCGCCATCGAAGGCTGGTGGGGGGAAGGGCCCGAAGGAAGGCCGGGGCTTAGCCTGGGAGCCCTTTGGCTCCCGGTTTTGGGCCCCAGTCGGGCGCGTGGTGCCTCCGAGTCGTGGCAGGGGGCACCGGGGACCCCGCCAAAGGCCCTTGCACCCCTCTGTCGCTCCGTGGGGGCACGGCACGGGAAAGCGAGCGCTCTCCTGGCAGGGCCTCTCGGCCTTGGCGACAGACCCTGTCGGATCGGGCGGGTGGCCGAGTGCACGGCGAGCGGACCGTCCCCGTCTGGCAGGTCCCCCGGCGCCCCGGATGCGGCGGTGCTGTCTGGGGCCCGCAGGAAGGAAAAGGGCGGTGGTGGGGGCGGCAGCAGCCGCAGGGAGGTCCCGGGGGCCACGAAAATATGGAACGCTTCACGAATTTGCGTGTCATCCTTGCGCAGGGGCCATGCTAATCTTCTCTGTATCGTTCCAATTTTAGTGTATGTACTGCCGAAGCAAGCACAAAGGGTGGGCAGGGTTGGCAGCTAGAAATAGGTGGGCAGGCCTCGGGCCTTTGAGGTCAGGGCGACCAAGGCCCGGTCGGCAGGACCGGTGGCAGGCGCCGACTGGTTGCCGCAGGACTGCCCCTTGCGCCCTTGGTCCCCACCACCCCTCGCAGGGCAACCCGGGCTGTGGGATGGCAGGACCTTCCCGTCAAGCGGCCTGAACTGGGCCAAGGTGGGAGGCGGTGTGCACATGCAAATACACCGGAGCATGCTGGGAGCAGCCGTGCCTGGCCTGGAAGCCCCCTGCGGCCAGGTGCCGGGGCCCCAAGGCCCAGGGCGGGAGCGGGACAGGGACAGGAGGTGCGCTGAGGGACCTTGGCAGGGCCTCCCGCCATACCGGTGGCCCTGCACATGAGGAGGAAGGGCCTGGGCGGCCAAGTAGGGCACCTGGAGCCAAAGCAGCCCCCCCCAACCCACCCCCGCCAGCGCAGACTGGTGGGGGGAGGGGGCCGAAGGAAGGCCGAGGCTTGGCCTGGGGGCCCTTTGGCTCCTGGTCTTGGGCCCCTGTCGGCCGTCAGGGCAGGCGCGTGCTGCCTCCGAGCCGTGGCGGGGGGCACCAGGGACCCCGCCAAAGGCCCTTGCACCCCTCCGTCGCTCCGTGGGGGCGCGGCACGGAAAAGCGAGCCCTCTCTTGGCAGGGCCTCTCGGCCTTGGCGGCAGACCCTGTCGGATCGGGCGGGTGGCCGAGTGCACGGCGAGCGGACCGTCCCCGTCTGGCAGGTCCCCCGGCGCCCCGGATGCGGCGGTGCTGCCTGGGGCCCGCAGGAAGGAAAAGGGCGGTGGTGGGGGCGGCAGCAGCCGCAGGGAGGTCCCGGGGGCCACGAAAATATGGAACGCTTCACGAATTTGCGTGTCATCCTTGCGCAGGGGCCATGCTAATCTTCTCTGTATCGTTCCAATTTTAGTATATGTGCTGCCGAAGCAAGCACAAAGGGTGGGCAGGGTTGGCAGCTAGAAATAGGTGGGCAGACCTCGGGCCTTTGAGGTCAGGGCGACCAAGGCCCGGTCGGCAGGACCGGTGGTAGGCGCCGACTGGTTGCCGCAGGACTGCCCCTTGCGCCCTTGGTCCCCGCCACCCCTCGCAGGGCAACCCGGGCTGTGGGATGGCGAGACCTTCCCGTCAAGCGGCCCGAACTGGGCCAAGGTGGGAGGCGGTGTGCACATGCAAATACAGCGGAGCATGCTGGGAGCAGCCGTGCCTGACCTGAAAGCCCCCTGCGGCCAGGGCCCGGGGCCTCAGGGCGGGAGCGGGACAGGAGGGGCGCTGAGGGACCTTGGCAGGGCCTCCTGCCATATCGGTGGCCCTGCACATGAGGAGGAAGGGCCTGGGCGGCCAAGTAGGGCACCTGGAGCCAAAGCAGCCCCACAACCCACCCCCGCCATCGAAGGCTGGTGGGGGGAAGGGCCCGAAGGAAGGCCGGGGCTTAGCCTGGGAGCCCTTTGGCTCCCGGTTTTGGGCCCCAGTCGGGCGCGTGGTGCCTCCGAGTCGTGGCAGGGGGCACCGGGGACCCCGCCAAAGGCCCTTGCACCCCTCTGTCGCTCCGTGGGGGCACGGCACGGGAAAGCGAGCGCTCTCCTGGCAGGGCCTCTCGGCCTTGGCGACAGACCCTGTCGGATCGGGCGGGTGGCCGAGTGCACGGCGAGCGGACCGTCCCCGTCTGGCAGGTCCCCCGGCGCCCCGGATGCGGCGGTGCTGTCTGGGGCCCGCAGGAAGGAAAAGGGCGGTGGTGGGGGCGGCAGCAGCCGCAGGGAGGTCCCGGGGGCCACGAAAATATGGAACGCTTCACGAATTTGCGTGTCATCCTTGCGCAGGGGCCATGCTAATCTTCTCTGTATCGTTCCAATTTTAGTGTATGTACTGCCGAAGCAAGCACAAAGGGTGGGCAGGGTTGGCAGCTAGAAATAGGTGGGCAGGCCTCGGGCCTTTGAGGTCAGGGCGACCAAGGCCCGGTCGGCAGGACCGGTGGCAGGCGCCGACTGGTTGCCGCAGGACTGCCCCTTGCGCCCTTGGTCCCCACCACCCCTCGCAGGGCAACCCGGGCTGTGGGATGGCAGGACCTTCCCGTCAAGCGGCCTGAACTGGGCCAAGGTGGGAGGCGGTGTGCACATGCAAATACACCGGAGCATGCTGGGAGCAGCCGTGCCTGGCCTGGAAGCCCCCTGCGGCCAGGTGCCGGGGCCCCAAGGCCCAGGGCGGGAGCGGGACAGGGACAGGAGGTGCGCTGAGGGACCTTGGCAGGGCCTCCCGCCATACCGGTGGCCCTGCACATGAGGAGGAAGGGCCTGGGCGGCCAAGTAGGGCACCTGGAGCCAAAGCAGCCCCCCCAACCCACCCCCGCCAGCGCAGACTGGTGGGGGGAGGGGGCCGAAGGAAGGCCGAGGCTTGGCCTGGGGGCCCTTTGGCTCCTGGTCTTGGGCCCCTGTCGGCCGTCAGGGCAGGCGCGTGCTGCCTCCGAGCCGTGGCGGGGGGCACCAGGGACCCCGCCAAAGGCCCTTGCACCCCTCCGTCGCTCCGTGGGGGCGCGGCACGGAAAAGCGAGCCCTCTCTTGGCAGGGCCTCTCGGCCTTGGCGGCAGACCCTGTCGGATCGGGCGGGTGGCCGAGTGCACGGCGAGCGGACCGTCCCCGTCTGGCAGGTCCCCCGGCGCCCCGGATGCGGCGGTGCTGCCTGGGGCCCGCAGGAAGGAAAAGGGCGGTGGTGGGGGCGGCAGCAGCCGCAGGGAGGTCCCGGGGGCCACGAAAATATGGAACGCTTCACGAATTTGCGTGTCATCCTTGCGCAGGGGCCATGCTAATCTTCTCTGTATCGTTCCAATTTTAGTATATGTGCTGCCGAAGCAAGCACAAAGGGTGGGCAGGGTTGGCAGCTAGAAATAGGTGGGCAGACCTCGGGCCTTTGAGGTCAGGGCGACCAAGGCCCGGTCGGCAGGACCGGTGGTAGGCGCCGACTGGTTGCCGCAGGACTGCCCCTTGCGCCCTTGGTCCCCGCCACCCCTCGCAGGGCAACCCGGGCTGTGGGATGGCGAGACCTTCCCGTCAAGCGGCCCGAACTGGGCCAAGGTGGGAGGCGGTGTGCACATGCAAATACAGCGGAGCATGCTGGGAGCAGCCGTGCCTGACCTGAAAGCCCCCTGCGGCCAGGGCCCGGGGCCTCAGGGCGGGAGCGGGACAGGAGGCGCGCTGAGGGACCTTGGCAGGGCCTCCTGCCATATCGGTGGCCCTGCACATGAGGAGGAAGGGCCTGGGCGGCCAAGTAGGGCACCTGGAGCCAAAGCAGCCCCACAACCCACCCCCGCCATCGAAGGCTGGTGGGGGGAAGGGCCCGAAGGAAGGCCGGGGCTTAGCCTGGGAGCCCTTTGGCTCCCGGTTTTGGGCCCCAGTCGGGCGCGTGGTGCCTCCGAGTCGTGGCAGGGGGCACCGGGGACCCCGCCAAAGGCCCTTGCACCCCTCTGTCGCTCCGTGGGGGCACGGCACGGGAAAGCGAGCCCTCTCCTGGCAGGGCCTCTCGGCCTTGGCGACAGACCCTGTCGGATCGGGCGGGTGGCCGAGTGCACGGCGAGCGGACCGTCCCCGTCTGGCAGGTCCCCCGGCGCCCCGGATGCGGCGGTGCTGTCTGGGGCCCGCAGGAAGGAAAAGGGCGGTGGTGGGGGCGGCAGCAGCCGCAGGGAGGTCCCGGGGGCCACGAAAATATGGAACGCTTCACGAATTTGCGTGTCATCCTTGCGCAGGGGCCATGCTAATCTTCTCTGTATCGTTCCAATTTTAGTATATGTACTGCCGAAGCAAGCACAAAGGGTGGGCAGGGTTGGCAGCTAGAAATAGGTGGGCAGGCCTCGGGCCTTTGAGGTCAGGGCGACCAAGGCCCGGTCGGCAGGACCGGTGGCAGGCGCCGACTGGTTGCCGCAGGACTGCCCCTTGCGCCCTTGGTCCCCACCACCCCTCGCAGGGCAACCCGGGCTGTGGGATGGCAGGACCTTCCCGTCAAGCGGCCTGAACTGGGCCAAGGTGGGAGGCGGTGTGCACATGCAAATACACCGGAGCATGCTGGGAGCAGCCGTGCCTGGCCTGGAAGCCCCCTGCGGCCAGGTGCCGGGGCCCCAAGGCCCAGGGCGGGAGCGGGACAGGGACAGGAGGTGCGCTGAGGGACCTTGGCAGGGCCTCCCGCCATACCGGTGGCCCTGCACATGAGGAGGAAGGGCCTGGGCGGCCAAGTAGGGCACCTGGAGCCAAAGCAGCCCCCCCAACCCACCCCCGCCAGCGCAGACTGGTGGGGGGAGGGGGCCGAAGGAAGGCCGAGGCTTGGCCTGGGGGCCCTTTGGCTCCTGGTCTTGGGCCCCTGTCGGCCGTCAGGGCAGGCGCGTGCTGCCTCCGAGCCGTGGCGGGGGGCACCAGGGACCCCGCCAAAGGCCCTTGCACCCCTCCGTCGCTCCGTGGGGGCGCGGCACGGAAAAGCGAGCCCTCTCTTGGCAGGGCCTCTCGGCCTTGGCGGCAGACCCTGTCGGATCGGGCGGGTGGCCGAGTGCACGGCGAGCGGACCGTCCCCGTCTGGCAGGTCCCCCGGCGCCCCGGATGCGGCGGTGCTGCCTGGGGCCCGCAGGAAGGAAAAGGGCGGTGGTGGGGGCGGCAGCAGCCGCAGGGAGGTCCCGGGGGCCACGAAAATATGGAACGCTTCACGAATTTGCGTGTCATCCTTGCGCAGGGGCCATGCTAATCTTCTCTGTATCGTTCCAATTTTAGTATATGTGCTGCCGAAGCAAGCACAAAGGGTGGGCAAGGTTGGCAGCTAGAAATAGGTGGGCAGACCTCGGGCCTTTGAGGTCAGGGCGACCAAGGCCCGGTCGGCAGGACCGGTGGTAGGCGCCGACTGGTTGCCGCAGGACTGCCCCTTGCGCCCTTGGTCCCCGCCACCCCTCGCAGGGCAACCCGGGCTGTGGGATGGCGAGACCTTCCCGTCAAGCGGCCCGAACTGGGCCAAGGTGGGAGGCGGTGTGCACATGCAAATACAGCGGAGCATGCTGGGAGCAGCCGTGCCTGACCTGAAAGCCCCCTGCGGCCAGGGCCCGGGGCCTCAGGGCGGGAGCGGGACAGGAGGCGCGCTGAGGGACCTTGGCAGGGCCTCCTGCCATATCGGTGGCCCTGCACATGAGGAGGAAGGGCCTGGGCGGCCAAGTAGGGCACCTGGAGCCAAAGCAGCCCCACAACCCACCCCCGCCATCGAAGGCTGGTGGGGGGAAGGGCCCGAAGGAAGGCCGGGGCTTAGCCTGGGAGCCCTTTGGCTCCCGGTTTTGGGCCCCAGTCGGGCGCGTGGTGCCTCCGAGTCGTGGCAGGGGGCACCGGGGACCCCGCCAAAGGCCCTTGCACCCCTCTGTCGCTCCGTGGGGGCACGGCACGGGAAAGCGAGCGCTCTCCTGGCAGGGCCTCTCGGCCTTGGCGACAGACCCTGTCGGATCGGGCGGGTGGCCGAGTGCACGGCGAGCGGACCGTCCCCGTCTGGCAGGTCCCCCGGCGCCCCGGATGCGGCGGTGCTGTCTGGGGCCCGCAGGAAGGAAAAGGGCAGTGGTGGGGGCGGCAGCAGCCGCAGGGAGGTCCCGGGGGCCACGAAAATATGGAACGCTTCACGAATTTGCGTGTCATCCTTGCGCAGGGGCCATGCTAATCTTCTCTGTATCGTTCCAATTTTAGTATATGTACTGCCGAAGCAAGCACAAAGGGTGGGCAGGGTTGGCAGCTAGAAATAGGTGGGCAGGCCTCGGGCCTTTGAGGTCAGGGCGACCAAGGCCCGGTCGGCAGGACCGGTGGCAGGCGCCGACTGGTTGCCGCAGGACTGCCCCTTGCGCCCTTGGTCCCCACCACCCCTCGCAGGGCAACCCGGGCTGTGGGATGGCAGGACCTTCCCGTCAAGCGGCCTGAACTGGGCCAAGGTGGGAGGCGGTGTGCACATGCAAATACACCGGAGCATGCTGGGAGCAGCCGTGCCTGGCCTGGAAGCCCCCTGCGGCCAGGTGCCGGGGCCCCAAGGCCCGGGGCGGGAGCGGGACAGGGACAGGAGGTGCGCTGAGGGACCTTGGCAGGGCCTCCCGCCATACCGGTGGCCCTGCACATGAGGAGGAAGGGCCTGGGCGGCCAAGTAGGGCACCTGGAGCCAAAGCAGCCCCCCCAACCCACCCCCGCCAGCGCAGACTGGTGGGGGGAGGGGGCCGAAGGAAGGCCGAGGCTTGGCCTGGGGGCCCTTTGGCTCCTGGTCTTGGGCCCCTGTCGGCCGTCAGGGCAGGCGCGTGCTGCCTCCGAGCCGTGGCGGGGGGCACCAGGGACCCCGCCAAAGGCCCTTGCACCCCTCCGTCGCTCCGTGGGGGCGCGGCACGGAAAAGCGAGCCCTCTCTTGGCAGGGCCTCTCGGCCTTGGCGGCAGACCCTGTCGGATCGGGCGGGTGGCCGAGTGCACGGCGAGCGGACCGTCCCCGTCTGGCAGGTCCCCCGGCGCCCCGGATGCGGCGGTGCTGCCTGGGGCCCGCAGGAAGGAAAAGGGCGGTGGTGGGGGCGGCAGCAGCCGCAGGGAGGTCCCGGGGGCCACGAAAATATGGAACGCTTCACGAATTTGCGTGTCATCCTTGCGCAGGGGCCATGCTAATCTTCTCTGTATCGTTCCAATTTTAGTATATGTGCTGCCGAAGCAAGCACAAAGGGTGGGCAAGGTTGGCAGCTAGAAATAGGTGGGCAGACCTCGGGCCTTTGAGGTCAGGGCGACCAAGGCCCGGTCGGCAGGACCGGTGGTAGGCGCCGACTGGTTGCCGCAGGACTGCCCCTTGCGCCCTTGGTCCCCGCCACCCCTCGCAGGGCAACCCGGGCTGTGGGATGGCGAGACCTTCCCGTCAAGCGGCCCGAACTGGGCCAAGGTGGGAGGCGGTGTGCACATGCAAATACAGCGGAGCATGCTGGGAGCAGCCGTGCCTGACCTGAAAGCCCCCTGCGGCCAGGGCCCGGGGCCTCAGGGCGGGAGCGGGACAGGAGGCGCGCTGAGGGACCTTGGCAGGGCCTCCTGCCATATCGGTGGCCCTGCACATGAGGAGGAAGGGCCTGGGCGGCCAAGTAGGGCACCTGGAGCCAAAGCAGCCCCACAACCCACCCCCGCCATCGAAGGCTGGTGGGGGGAAGGGCCCGAAGGAAGGCCGGGGCTTAGCCTGGGAGCCCTTTGGCTCCCGGTTTTGGGCCCCAGTCGGGCGCGTGGTGCCTCCGAGTCGTGGCAGGGGGCACCGGGGACCCCGCCAAAGGCCCTTGCACCCCTCTGTCGCTCCGTGGGGGCACGGCACGGGAAAGCGAGCGCTCTCCTGGCAGGGCCTCTCGGCCTTGGCGACAGACCCTGTCGGATCGGGCGGGTGGCCGAGTGCACGGCGAGCGGACCGTCCCCGTCTGGCAGGTCCCCCGGCGCCCCGGATGCGGCGGTGCTGTCTGGGGCCCGCAGGAAGGAAAAGGGCAGTGGTGGGGGCGGCAGCAGCCGCAGGGAGGTCCCGGGGGCCACGAAAATATGGAACGCTTCACGAATTTGCGTGTCATCCTTGCGCAGGGGCCATGCTAATCTTCTCTGTATCGTTCCAATTTTAGTATATGTACTGCCGAAGCAAGCACAAAGGGTGGGCAGGGTTGGCAGCTAGAAATAGGTGGGCAGGCCTCGGGCCTTTGAGGTCAGGGCGACCAAGGCCCGGTCGGCAGGACCGGTGGCAGGCGCCGACTGGTTGCCGCAGGACTGCCCCTTGCGCCCTTGGTCCCCACCACCCCTCGCAGGGCAACCCGGGCTGTGGGATGGCAGGACCTTCCCGTCAAGCGGCCTGAACTGGGCCAAGGTGGGAGGCGGTGTGCACATGCAAATACACCGGAGCATGCTGGGAGCAGCCGTGCCTGGCCTGGAAGCCCCCTGCGGCCAGGTGCCGGGGCCCCAAGGCCCGGGGCGGGAGCGGGACAGGGACAGGAGGTGCGCTGAGGGACCTTGGCAGGGCCTCCCGCCATACCGGTGGCCCTGCACATGAGGAGGAAGGGCCTGGGCGGCCAAGTAGGGCACCTGGAGCCAAAGCAGCCCCCCCAACCCACCCCCGCCAGCGCAGACTGGTGGGGGGAGGGGGCCGAAGGAAGGCCGAGGCTTGGCCTGGGGGCCCTTTGGCTCCTGGTCTTGGGCCCCTGTCGGCCGTCAGGGCAGGCGCGTGCTGCCTCCGAGCCGTGGCGGGGGGCACCAGGGACCCCGCCAAAGGCCCTTGCACCCCTCCGTCGCTCCGTGGGGGCGCGGCACGGAAAAGCGAGCCCTCTCTTGGCAGGGCCTCTCGGCCTTGGCGGCAGACCCTGTCGGATCGGGCGGGTGGCCGAGTGCACGGCGAGCGGACCGTCCCCGTCTGGCAGGTCCCCCGGCGCCCCGGATGCGGCGGTGCTGCCTGGGGCCCGCAGGAAGGAAAAGGGCGGTGGTGGGGGCGGCAGCAGCCGCAGGGAGGTCCCGGGGGCCACGAAAATATGGAACGCTTCACGAATTTGCGTGTCATCCTTGCGCAGGGGCCATGCTAATCTTCTCTGTATCGTTCCAATTTTAGTATATGTGCTGCCGAAGCAAGCACAAAGGGTGGGCAGGGTTGGCAGCTAGAAATAGGTGGGCAGACCTCGGGCCTTTGAGGTCAGGGCGACCAAGGCCCGGTCGGCAGGACCGGTGGTAGGCGCCGACTGGTTGCCGCAGGACTGCCCCTTGCGCCCTTGGTCCCCGCCACCCCTCGCAGGGCAACCCGGGCTGTGGGATGGCGAGACCTTCCCGTCAAGCGGCCCGAACTGGGCCAAGGTGGGAGGCGGTGTGCACATGCAAATACAGCGGAGCATGCTGGGAGCAGCCGTGCCTGACCTGAAAGCCCCCTGCGGCCAGGGCCCGGGGCCTCAGGGCGGGAGCGGGACAGGAGGCGCGCTGAGGGACCTTGGCAGGGCCTCCTGCCATATCGGTGGCCCTGCACATGAGGAGGAAGGGCCTGGGCGGCCAAGTAGGGCACCTGGAGCCAAAGCAGCCCCACAACCCACCCCCGCCATCGAAGGCTGGTGGGGGGAAGGGCCCGAAGGAAGGCCGGGGCTTAGCCTGGGAGCCCTTTGGCTCCCGGTTTTGGGCCCCAGTCGGGCGCGTGGTGCCTCCGAGTCGTGGCAGGGGGCACCGGGGACCCCGCCAAAGGCCCTTGCACCCCTCTGTCGCTCCGTGGGGGCACGGCACGGGAAAGCGAGCGCTCTCCTGGCAGGGCCTCTCGGCCTTGGCGACAGACCCTGTCGGATCGGGCGGGTGGCCGAGTGCACGGCGAGCGGACCGTCCCCGTCTGGCAGGTCCCCCGGCGCCCCGGATGCGGCGGTGCTGTCTGGGGCCCGCAGGAAGGAAAAGGGCGGTGGTGGGGGCGGCAGCAGCCGCAGGGAGGTCCCGGGGGCCACGAAAATATGGAACGCTTCACGAATTTGCGTGTCATCCTTGCGCAGGGGCCATGCTAATCTTCTCTGTATCGTTCCAATTTTAGTATATGTACTGCCGAAGCAAGCACAAAGGGTGGGCAGGGTTGGCAGCTAGAAATAGGTGGGCAGGCCTCGGGCCTTTGAGGTCAGGGCGACCAAGGCCCGGTCGGCAGGACCGGTGGCAGGCGCCGACTGGTTGCCGCAGGACTGCCCCTTGCGCCCTTGGTCCCCACCACCCCTCGCAGGGCAACCCGGGCTGTGGGATGGCAGGACCTTCCCGTCAAGCGGCCTGAACTGGGCCAAGGTGGGAGGCGGTGTGCACATGCAAATACACCGGAGCATGCTGGGAGCAGCCGTGCCTGGCCTGGAAGCCCCCTGCGGCCAGGTGCCGGGGCCCCAAGGCCCAGGGCGGGAGCGGGACAGGGACAGGAGGTGCGCTGAGGGACCTTGGCAGGGCCTCCCGCCATACCGGTGGCCCTGCACATGAGGAGGAAGGGCCTGGGCGGCCAAGTAGGGCACCTGGAGCCAAAGCAGCCCCCCCAACCCACCCCCGCCAGCGCAGACTGGTGGGGGGAGGGGGCCGAAGGAAGGCCGAGGCTTGGCCTGGGGGCCCTTTGGCTCCTGGTCTTGGGCCCCTGTCGGCCGTCAGGGCAGGCGCGTGCTGCCTCCGAGCCGTGGCGGGGGGCACCAGGGACCCCGCCAAAGGCCCTTGCACCCCTCCGTCGCTCCGTGGGGGCGCGGCACGGAAAAGCGAGCCCTCTCTTGGCAGGGCCTCTCGGCCTTGGCGGCAGACCCTGTCGGATCGGGCGGGTGGCCGAGTGCACGGCGAGCGGACCGTCCCCGTCTGGCAGGTCCCCCGGCGCCCCGGATGCGGCGGTGCTGCCTGGGGCCCGCAGGAAGGAAAAGGGCGGTGGTGGGGGCGGCAGCAGCCGCAGGGAGGTCCCGGGGGCCACGAAAATATGGAACGCTTCACGAATTTGCGTGTCATCCTTGCGCAGGGGCCATGCTAATCTTCTCTGTATCGTTCCAATTTTAGTATATGTGCTGCCGAAGCAAGCACAAAGGGTGGGCAAGGTTGGCAGCTAGAAATAGGTGGGCAGACCTCGGGCCTTTGAGGTCAGGGCGACCAAGGCCCGGTCGGCAGGACCGGTGGTAGGCGCCGACTGGTTGCCGCAGGACTGCCCCTTGCGCCCTTGGTCCCCGCCACCCCTCGCAGGGCAACCCGGGCTGTGGGATGGCGAGACCTTCCCGTCAAGCGGCCCGAACTGGGCCAAGGTGGGAGGCGGTGTGCACATGCAAATACAGCGGAGCATGCTGGGAGCAGCCGTGCCTGACCTGAAAGCCCCCTGCGGCCAGGGCCCGGGGCCTCAGGGCGGGAGCGGGACAGGAGGCGCGCTGAGGGACCTTGGCAGGGCCTCCTGCCATATCGGTGGCCCTGCACATGAGGAGGAAGGGCCTGGGCGGCCAAGTAGGGCACCTGGAGCCAAAGCAGCCCCACAACCCACCCCCGCCATCGAAGGCTGGTGGGGGGAAGGGCCCGAAGGAAGGCCGGGGCTTAGCCTGGGAGCCCTTTGGCTCCCGGTTTTGGGCCCCAGTCGGGCGCGTGGTGCCTCCGAGTCGTGGCAGGGGGCACCGGGGACCCCGCCAAAGGCCCTTGCACCCCTCTGTCGCTCCGTGGGGGCACGGCACGGGAAAGCGAGCGCTCTCCTGGCAGGGCCTCTCGGCCTTGGCGACAGACCCTGTCGGATCGGGCGGGTGGCCGAGTGCACGGCGAGCGGACCGTCCCCGTCTGGCAGGTCCCCCGGCGCCCCGGATGCGGCGGTGCTGTCTGGGGCCCGCAGGAAGGAAAAGGGCAGTGGTGGGGGCGGCAGCAGCCGCAGGGAGGTCCCGGGGGCCACGAAAATATGGAACGCTTCACGAATTTGCGTGTCATCCTTGCGCAGGGGCCATGCTAATCTTCTCTGTATCGTTCCAATTTTAGTATATGTACTGCCGAAGCAAGCACAAAGGGTGGGCAGGGTTGGCAGCTAGAAATAGGTGGGCAGGCCTCGGGCCTTTGAGGTCAGGGCGACCAAGGCCCGGTCGGCAGGACCGGTGGCAGGCGCCGACTGGTTGCCGCAGGACTGCCCCTTGCGCCCTTGGTCCCCACCACCCCTCGCAGGGCAACCCGGGCTGTGGGATGGCAGGACCTTCCCGTCAAGCGGCCTGAACTGGGCCAAGGTGGGAGGCGGTGTGCACATGCAAATACACCGGAGCATGCTGGGAGCAGCCGTGCCTGGCCTGGAAGCCCCCTGCGGCCAGGTGCCGGGGCCCCAAGGCCCGGGGCGGGAGCGGGACAGGGACAGGAGGTGCGCTGAGGGACCTTGGCAGGGCCTCCCGCCATACCGGTGGCCCTGCACATGAGGAGGAAGGGCCTGGGCGGCCAAGTAGGGCACCTGGAGCCAAAGCAGCCCCCCCAACCCACCCCCGCCAGCGCAGACTGGTGGGGGGAGGGGGCCGAAGGAAGGCCGAGGCTTGGCCTGGGGGCCCTTTGGCTCCTGGTCTTGGGCCCCTGTCGGCCGTCAGGGCAGGCGCGTGCTGCCTCCGAGCCGTGGCGGGGGGCACCAGGGACCCCGCCAAAGGCCCTTGCACCCCTCCGTCGCTCCGTGGGGGCGCGGCACGGAAAAGCGAGCCCTCTCTTGGCAGGGCCTCTCGGCCTTGGCGGCAGACCCTGTCGGATCGGGCGGGTGGCCGAGTGCACGGCGAGCGGACCGTCCCCGTCTGGCAGGTCCCCCGGCGCCCCGGATGCGGCGGTGCTGCCTGGGGCCCGCAGGAAGGAAAAGGGCGGTGGTGGGGGCGGCAGCAGCCGCAGGGAGGTCCCGGGGGCCACGAAAATATGGAACGCTTCACGAATTTGCGTGTCATCCTTGCGCAGGGGCCATGCTAATCTTCTCTGTATCGTTCCAATTTTAGTATATGTGCTGCCGAAGCAAGCACAAAGGGTGGGCAGGGTTGGCAGCTAGAAATAGGTGGGCAGACCTCGGGCCTTTGAGGTCAGGGCGACCAAGGCCCGGTCGGCAGGACCGGTGGTAGGCGCCGACTGGTTGCCGCAGGACTGCCCCTTGCGCCCTTGGTCCCCGCCACCCCTCGCAGGGCAACCCGGGCTGTGGGATGGCGAGACCTTCCCGTCAAGCGGCCCGAACTGGGCCAAGGTGGGAGGCGGTGTGCACATGCAAATACAGCGGAGCATGCTGGGAGCAGCCGTGCCTGACCTGAAAGCCCCCTGCGGCCAGGGCCCGGGGCCTCAGGGCGGGAGCGGGACAGGAGGCGCGCTGAGGGACCTTGGCAGGGCCTCCTGCCATATCGGTGGCCCTGCACATGAGGAGGAAGGGCCTGGGCGGCCAAGTAGGGCACCTGGAGCCAAAGCAGCCCCACAACCCACCCCCGCCATCGAAGGCTGGTGGGGGGAAGGGCCCGAAGGAAGGCCGGGGCTTAGCCTGGGAGCCCTTTGGCTCCCGGTTTTGGGCCCCAGTCGGGCGCGTGGTGCCTCCGAGTCGTGGCAGGGGGCACCGGGGACCCCGCCAAAGGCCCTTGCACCCCTCTGTCGCTCCGTGGGGGCACGGCACGGGAAAGCGAGCGCTCTCCTGGCAGGGCCTCTCGGCCTTGGCGACAGACCCTGTCGGATCGGGCGGGTGGCCGAGTGCACGGCGAGCGGACCGTCCCCGTCTGGCAGGTCCCCCGGCGCCCCGGATGCGGCGGTGCTGCCTGGGGCCCGCAGGAAGGAAAAGGGCGGTGGTGGGGGCGGCAGCAGCCGCAGGGAGGTCCCGGGGGCCACGAAAATATGGAACGCTTCACGAATTTGCGTGTCATCCTTGCGCAGGGGCCATGCTAATCTTCTCTGTATCGTTCCAATTTTAGTATATGTGCTGCCGAAGCAAGCACAAAGGGTGGGCAGGGTTGGCAGCTAGAAATAGGTGGGCAGACCTCGGGCCTTTGAGGTCAGGGCGACCAAGGCCCGGTCGGCAGGACCGGTGGTAGGCGCCGACTGGTTGCCGCAGGACTGCCCCTTGCGCCCTTGGTCCCCGCCACCCCTCGCAGGGCAACCCGGGCTGTGGGATGGCGAGACCTTCCCGTCAAGCGGCCCGAACTGGGCCAAGGTGGGAGGCGGTGTGCACATGCAAATACAGCGGAGCATGCTGGGAGCAGCCGTGCCTGACCTGAAAGCCCCCTGCGGCCAGGGCCCGGGGCCTCAGGGCGGGAGCGGGACAGGAGGCGCGCTGAGGGACCTTGGCAGGGCCTCCTGCCATATCGGTGGCCCTGCACATGAGGAGGAAGGGCCTGGGCGGCCAAGTAGGGCACCTGGAGCCAAAGCAGCCCCACAACCCACCCCCGCCATCGAAGGCTGGTGGGGGGAAGGGCCCGAAGGAAGGCCGGGGCTTAGCCTGGGAGCCCTTTGGCTCCCGGTTTTGGGCCCCAGTCGGGCGCGTGGTGCCTCCGAGTCGTGGCAGGGGGCACCGGGGACCCCGCCAAAGGCCCTTGCACCCCTCTGTCGCTCCGTGGGGGCACGGCACGGGAAAGCGAGCCCTCTCCTGGCAGGGCCTCTCGGCCTTGGCGACAGACCCTGTCGGATCGGGCGGGTGGCCGAGTGCACGGCGAGCGGACCGTCCCCGTCTGGCAGGTCCCCCGGCGCCCCGGATGCGGCGGTGCTGTCTGGGGCCCGCAGGAAGGAAAAGGGCGGTGGTGGGGGCGGCAGCAGCCGCAGGGAGGTCCCGGGGGCCACGAAAATATGGAACGCTTCACGAATTTGCGTGTCATCCTTGCGCAGGGGCCATGCTAATCTTCTCTGTATCGTTCCAATTTTAGTATATGTACTGCCGAAGCAAGCACAAAGGGTGGGCAGGGTTGGCAGCTAGAAATAGGTGGGCAGGCCTCGGGCCTTTGAGGTCAGGGCGACCAAGGCCCGGTCGGCAGGACCGGTGGCAGGCGCCGACTGGTTGCCGCAGGACTGCCCCTTGCGCCCTTGGTCCCCACCACCCCTCGCAGGGCAACCCGGGCTGTGGGATGGCAGGACCTTCCCGTCAAGCGGCCTGAACTGGGCCAAGGTGGGAGGCGGTGTGCACATGCAAATACACCGGAGCATGCTGGGAGCAGCCGTGCCTGGCCTGGAAGCCCCCTGCGGCCAGGTGCCGGGGCCCCAAGGCCCAGGGCGGGAGCGGGACAGGGACAGGAGGTGCGCTGAGGGACCTTGGCAGGGCCTCCCGCCATACCGGTGGCCCTGCACATGAGGAGGAAGGGCCTGGGCGGCCAAGTAGGGCACCTGGAGCCAAAGCAGCCCCCCCAACCCACCCCCGCCAGCGCAGACTGGTGGGGGGAGGGGGCCGAAGGAAGGCCGAGGCTTGGCCTGGGGGCCCTTTGGCTCCTGGTCTTGGGCCCCTGTCGGCCGTCAGGGCAGGCGCGTGCTGCCTCCGAGCCGTGGCGGGGGGCACCAGGGACCCCGCCAAAGGCCCTTGCACCCCTCCGTCGCTCCGTGGGGGCGCGGCACGGAAAAGCGAGCCCTCTCTTGGCAGGGCCTCTCGGCCTTGGCGGCAGACCCTGTCGGATCGGGCGGGTGGCCGAGTGCACGGCGAGCGGACCGTCCCCGTCTGGCAGGTCCCCCGGCGCCCCGGATGCGGCGGTGCTGCCTGGGGCCCGCAGGAAGGAAAAGGGCGGTGGTGGGGGCGGCAGCAGCCGCAGGGAGGTCCCGGGGGCCACGAAAATATGGAACGCTTCACGAATTTGCGTGTCATCCTTGCGCAGGGGCCATGCTAATCTTCTCTGTATCGTTCCAATTTTAGTATATGTGCTGCCGAAGCAAGCACAAAGGGTGGGCAGGGTTGGCAGCTAGAAATAGGTGGGCAGACCTCGGGCCTTTGAGGTCAGGGCGACCAAGGCCCGGTCGGCAGGACCGGTGGTAGGCGCCGACTGGTTGCCGCAGGACTGCCCCTTGCGCCCTTGGTCCCCGCCACCCCTCGCAGGGCAACCCGGGCTGTGGGATGGCGAGACCTTCCCGTCAAGCGGCCCGAACTGGGCCAAGGTGGGAGGCGGTGTGCACATGCAAATACAGCGGAGCATGCTGGGAGCAGCCGTGCCTGACCTGAAAGCCCCCTGCGGCCAGGGCCCGGGGCCTCAGGGCGGGAGCGGGACAGGAGGCGCGCTGAGGGACCTTGGCAGGGCCTCCTGCCATATCGGTGGCCCTGCACATGAGGAGGAAGGGCCTGGGCGGCCAAGTAGGGCACCTGGAGCCAAAGCAGCCCCACAACCCACCCCCGCCATCGAAGGCTGGTGGGGGGAAGGGCCCGAAGGAAGGCCGGGGCTTAGCCTGGGAGCCCTTTGGCTCCCGGTTTTGGGCCCCAGTCGGGCGCGTGGTGCCTCCGAGTCGTGGCAGGGGGCACCGGGGACCCCGCCAAAGGCCCTTGCACCCCTCTGTCGCTCCGTGGGGGCACGGCACGGGAAAGCGAGCGCTCTCCTGGCAGGGCCTCTCGGCCTTGGCGACAGACCCTGTCGGATCGGGCGGGTGGCCGAGTGCACGGCGAGCGGACCGTCCCCGTCTGGCAGGTCCCCCGGCGCCCCGGATGCGGCGGTGCTGTCTGGGGCCCGCAGGAAGGAAAAGGGCGGTGGTGGGGGCGGCAGCAGCCGCAGGGAGGTCCCGGGGGCCACGAAAATATGGAACGCTTCACGAATTTGCGTGTCATCCTTGCGCAGGGGCCATGCTAATCTTCTCTGTATCGTTCCAATTTTAGTATATGTACTGCCGAAGCAAGCACAAAGGGTGGGCAGGGTTGGCAGCTAGAAATAGGTGGGCAGGCCTCGGGCCTTTGAGGTCAGGGCGACCAAGGCCCGGTCGGCAGGACCGGTGGCAGGCGCCGACTGGTTGCCGCAGGACTGCCCCTTGCGCCCTTGGTCCCCACCACCCCTCGCAGGGCAACCCGGGCTGTGGGATGGCAGGACCTTCCCGTCAAGCGGCCTGAACTGGGCCAAGGTGGGAGGCGGTGTGCACATGCAAATACACCGGAGCATGCTGGGAGCAGCCGTGCCTGGCCTGGAAGCCCCCTGCGGCCAGGTGCCGGGGCCCCAAGGCCCAGGGCGGGAGCGGGACAGGGACAGGAGGTGCGCTGAGGGACCTTGGCAGGGCCTCCCGCCATACCGGTGGCCCTGCACATGAGGAGGAAGGGCCTGGGCGGCCAAGTAGGGCACCTGGAGCCAAAGCAGCCCCCCCAACCCACCCCCGCCAGCGCAGACTGGTGGGGGGAGGGGGCCGAAGGAAGGCCGAGGCTTGGCCTGGGGGCCCTTTGGCTCCTGGTCTTGGGCCCCTGTCGGCCGTCAGGGCAGGCGCGTGCTGCCTCCGAGCCGTGGCGGGGGGCACCAGGGACCCCGCCAAAGGCCCTTGCACCCCTCCGTCGCTCCGTGGGGGCGCGGCACGGAAAAGCGAGCCCTCTCTTGGCAGGGCCTCTCGGCCTTGGCGGCAGACCCTGTCGGATCGGGCGGGTGGCCGAGTGCACGGCGAGCGGACCGTCCCCGTCTGGCAGGTCCCCCGGCGCCCCGGATGCGGCGGTGCTGCCTGGGGCCCGCAGGAAGGAAAAGGGCGGTGGTGGGGGCGGCAGCAGCCGCAGGGAGGTCCCGGGGGCCACGAAAATATGGAACGCTTCACGAATTTGCGTGTCATCCTTGCGCAGGGGCCATGCTAATCTTCTCTGTATCGTTCCAATTTTAGTATATGTGCTGCCGAAGCAAGCACAAAGGGTGGGCAAGGTTGGCAGCTAGAAATAGGTGGGCAGACCTCGGGCCTTTGAGGTCAGGGCGACCAAGGCCCGGTCGGCAGGACCGGTGGTAGGCGCCGACTGGTTGCCGCAGGACTGCCCCTTGCGCCCTTGGTCCCCGCCACCCCTCGCAGGGCAACCCGGGCTGTGGGATGGCGAGACCTTCCCGTCAAGCGGCCCGAACTGGGCCAAGGTGGGAGGCGGTGTGCACATGCAAATACAGCGGAGCATGCTGGGAGCAGCCGTGCCTGACCTGAAAGCCCCCTGCGGCCAGGGCCCGGGGCCTCAGGGCGGGAGCGGGACAGGAGGCGCGCTGAGGGACCTTGGCAGGGCCTCCTGCCATATCGGTGGCCCTGCACATGAGGAGGAAGGGCCTGGGCGGCCAAGTAGGGCACCTGGAGCCAAAGCAGCCCCACAACCCACCCCCGCCATCGAAGGCTGGTGGGGGGAAGGGCCCGAAGGAAGGCCGGGGCTTAGCCTGGGAGCCCTTTGGCTCCCGGTTTTGGGCCCCAGTCGGGCGCGTGGTGCCTCCGAGTCGTGGCAGGGGGCACCGGGGACCCCGCCAAAGGCCCTTGCACCCCTCTGTCGCTCCGTGGGGGCACGGCACGGGAAAGCGAGCGCTCTCCTGGCAGGGCCTCTCGGCCTTGGCGACAGACCCTGTCGGATCGGGCGGGTGGCCGAGTGCACGGCGAGCGGACCGTCCCCGTCTGGCAGGTCCCCCGGCGCCCCGGATGCGGCGGTGCTGTCTGGGGCCCGCAGGAAGGAAAAGGGCAGTGGTGGGGGCGGCAGCAGCCGCAGGGAGGTCCCGGGGGCCACGAAAATATGGAACGCTTCACGAATTTGCGTGTCATCCTTGCGCAGGGGCCATGCTAATCTTCTCTGTATCGTTCCAATTTTAGTATATGTACTGCCGAAGCAAGCACAAAGGGTGGGCAGGGTTGGCAGCTAGAAATAGGTGGGCAGGCCTCGGGCCTTTGAGGTCAGGGCGACCAAGGCCCGGTCGGCAGGACCGGTGGCAGGCGCCGACTGGTTGCCGCAGGACTGCCCCTTGCGCCCTTGGTCCCCACCACCCCTCGCAGGGCAACCCGGGCTGTGGGATGGCAGGACCTTCCCGTCAAGCGGCCTGAACTGGGCCAAGGTGGGAGGCGGTGTGCACATGCAAATACACCGGAGCATGCTGGGAGCAGCCGTGCCTGGCCTGGAAGCCCCCTGCGGCCAGGTGCCGGGGCCCCAAGGCCCGGGGCGGGAGCGGGACAGGGACAGGAGGTGCGCTGAGGGACCTTGGCAGGGCCTCCCGCCATACCGGTGGCCCTGCACATGAGGAGGAAGGGCCTGGGCGGCCAAGTAGGGCACCTGGAGCCAAAGCAGCCCCCCCAACCCACCCCCGCCAGCGCAGACTGGTGGGGGGAGGGGGCCGAAGGAAGGCCGAGGCTTGGCCTGGGAGCCCTTTGGCTCCTGGTCTTGGGCCCCTGTCGGCCGTCAGGGCAGGCGCGTGCTGCCTCCGAGCCGTGGCGGGGGGCACCAGGGACCCCGCCAAAGGCCCTTGCACCCCTCCGTCGCTCCGTGGGGGCGCGGCACGGAAAAGCGAGCCCTCTCTTGGCAGGGCCTCTCGGCCTTGGCGGCAGACCCTGTCGGATCGGGCGGGTGGCCGAGTGCACGGCGAGCGGACCGTCCCCGTCTGGCAGGTCCCCCGGCGCCCCGGATGCGGCGGTGCTGCCTGGGGCCCGCAGGAAGGAAAAGGGCGGTGGTGGGGGCGGCAGCAGCCGCAGGGAGGTCCCGGGGGCCACGAAAATATGGAACGCTTCACGAATTTGCGTGTCATCCTTGCGCAGGGGCCATGCTAATCTTCTCTGTATCGTTCCAATTTTAGTATATGTGCTGCCGAAGCAAGCACAAAGGGTGGGCAGGGTTGGCAGCTAGAAATAGGTGGGCAGACCTCGGGCCTTTGAGGTCAGGGCGACCAAGGCCCGGTCGGCAGGACCGGTGGTAGGCGCCGACTGGTTGCCGCAGGACTGCCCCTTGCGCCCTTGGTCCCCGCCACCCCTCGCAGGGCAACCCGGGCTGTGGGATGGCGAGACCTTCCCGTCAAGCGGCCCGAACTGGGCCAAGGTGGGAGGCGGTGTGCACATGCAAATACAGCGGAGCATGCTGGGAGCAGCCGTGCCTGACCTGAAAGCCCCCTGCGGCCAGGGCCCGGGGCCTCAGGGCGGGAGCGG
The DNA here is from genome assembly GCF_030867095.1 of Alligator mississippiensis. Lineage (NCBI taxonomy): Eukaryota > Metazoa > Chordata > Crocodylia > Alligatoridae > Alligator > Alligator mississippiensis. The sequence continues at coordinate 16,720,807 of NC_081831.1, read as the reverse complement.
GACAGGAGGCGCGCTGAGGGACCTTGGCAGGGCCTCCTGCCATATCGGTGGCCCTGCACATGAGGAGGAAGGGCCTGGGCGGCCAAGTAGGGCACCTGGAGCCAAAGCAGCCCCACAACCCACCCCCGCCATCGAAGGCTGGTGGGGGGAAGGGCCCGAAGGAAGGCCGGGGCTTAGCCTGGGAGCCCTTTGGCTCCCGGTTTTGGGCCCCAGTCGGGCGCGTGGTGCCTCCGAGTCGTGGCAGGGGGCACCGGGGACCCCGCCAAAGGCCCTTGCACCCCTCTGTCGCTCCGTGGGGGCACGGCACGGGAAAGCGAGCGCTCTCCTGGCAGGGCCTCTCGGCCTTGGCGACAGACCCTGTCGGATCGGGCGGGTGGCCGAGTGCACGGCGAGCGGACCGTCCCCGTCTGGCAGGTCCCCCGGCGCCCCGGATGCGGCGGTGCTGCCTGGGGCCCGCAGGAAGGAAAAGGGCGGTGGTGGGGGCGGCAGCAGCCGCAGGGAGGTCCCGGGGGCCACGAAAATATGGAACGCTTCACGAATTTGCGTGTCATCCTTGCGCAGGGGCCATGCTAATCTTCTCTGTATCGTTCCAATTTTAGTATATGTGCTGCCGAAGCAAGCACAAAGGGTGGGCAGGGTTGGCAGCTAGAAATAGGTGGGCAGACCTCGGGCCTTTGAGGTCAGGGCGACCAAGGCCCGGTCGGCAGGACCGGTGGTAGGCGCCGACTGGTTGCCGCAGGACTGCCCCTTGCGCCCTTGGTCCCCGCCACCCCTCGCAGGGCAACCCGGGCTGTGGGATGGCGAGAC
>NC_081831.1:16705000-16710000 GCF_030867095.1 Alligator mississippiensis | reverse complement strand
CTGTCGCTCCGTGGGGGCACGGCACGGGAAAGCGAGCCCTCTCCTGGCAGGGCCTCTCGGCCTTGGCGACAGACCCTGTCGGATCGGGCGGGTGGCCGAGTGCACGGCGAGCGGACCGTCCCCGTCTGGCAGGTCCCCCGGCGCCCCGGATGCGGCGGTGCTGTCTGGGGCCCGCAGGAAGGAAAAGGGCGGTGGTGGGGGCGGCAGCAGCCGCAGGGAGGTCCCGGGGGCCACGAAAATATGGAACGCTTCACGAATTTGCGTGTCATCCTTGCGCAGGGGCCATGCTAATCTTCTCTGTATCGTTCCAATTTTAGTATATGTACTGCCGAAGCAAGCACAAAGGGTGGGCAGGGTTGGCAGCTAGAAATAGGTGGGCAGGCCTCGGGCCTTTGAGGTCAGGGCGACCAAGGCCCGGTCGGCAGGACCGGTGGCAGGCGCCGACTGGTTGCCGCAGGACTGCCCCTTGCGCCCTTGGTCCCCACCACCCCTCGCAGGGCAACCCGGGCTGTGGGATGGCAGGACCTTCCCGTCAAGCGGCCTGAACTGGGCCAAGGTGGGAGGCGGTGTGCACATGCAAATACACCGGAGCATGCTGGGAGCAGCCGTGCCTGGCCTGGAAGCCCCCTGCGGCCAGGTGCCGGGGCCCCAAGGCCCAGGGCGGGAGCGGGACAGGGACAGGAGGTGCGCTGAGGGACCTTGGCAGGGCCTCCCGCCATACCGGTGGCCCTGCACATGAGGAGGAAGGGCCTGGGCGGCCAAGTAGGGCACCTGGAGCCAAAGCAGCCCCCCCAACCCACCCCCGCCAGCGCAGACTGGTGGGGGGAGGGGGCCGAAGGAAGGCCGAGGCTTGGCCTGGGGGCCCTTTGGCTCCTGGTCTTGGGCCCCTGTCGGCCGTCAGGGCAGGCGCGTGCTGCCTCCGAGCCGTGGCGGGGGGCACCAGGGACCCCGCCAAAGGCCCTTGCACCCCTCCGTCGCTCCGTGGGGGCGCGGCACGGAAAAGCGAGCCCTCTCTTGGCAGGGCCTCTCGGCCTTGGCGGCAGACCCTGTCGGATCGGGCGGGTGGCCGAGTGCACGGCGAGCGGACCGTCCCCGTCTGGCAGGTCCCCCGGCGCCCCGGATGCGGCGGTGCTGCCTGGGGCCCGCAGGAAGGAAAAGGGGAGTGGTGGGGGCGGCAGCAGCCGCAGGGAGGTCCCGGGGGCCACGAAAATATGGAACGCTTCACGAATTTGCGTGTCATCCTTGCGCAGGGGCCATGCTAATCTTCTCTGTATCGTTCCAATTTTAGTATATGTGCTGCCGAAGCAAGCACAAAGGGTGGGCAGGGTTGGCAGCTAGAAATAGGTGGGCAGACCTCGGGCCTTTGAGGTCAGGGCGACCAAGGCCCGGTCGGCAGGACCGGTGGTAGGCGCCGACTGGTTGCCGCAGGACTGCCCCTTGCGCCCTTGGTCCCCGCCACCCCTCGCAGGGCAACCCGGGCTGTGGGATGGCGAGACCTTCCCGTCAAGCGGCCCGAACTGGGCCAAGGTGGGAGGCGGTGTGCACATGCAAATACAGCGGAGCATGCTGGGAGCAGCCGTGCCTGACCTGAAAGCCCCCTGCGGCCAGGGCCCGGGGCCTCAGGGCGGGAGCGGGACAGGAGGCGCGCTGAGGGACCTTGGCAGGGCCTCCTGCCATATCGGTGGCCCTGCACATGAGGAGGAAGGGCCTGGGCGGCCAAGTAGGGCACCTGGAGCCAAAGCAGCCCCACAACCCACCCCCGCCATCGAAGGCTGGTGGGGGGAAGGGCCCGAAGGAAGGCCGGGGCTTAGCCTGGGAGCCCTTTGGCTCCCGGTTTTGGGCCCCAGTCGGGCGCGTGGTGCCTCCGAGTCGTGGCAGGGGGCACCGGGGACCCCGCCAAAGGCCCTTGCACCCCTCTGTCGCTCCGTGGGGGCACGGCACGGGAAAGCGAGCGCTCTCCTGGCAGGGCCTCTCGGCCTTGGCGACAGACCCTGTCGGATCGGGCGGGTGGCCGAGTGCACGGCGAGCGGACCGTCCCCGTCTGGCAGGTCCCCGGGCGCCCCGGATGCGGCGGTGCTGTCTGGGGCCCGCAGGAAGGAAAAGGGCGGTGGTGGGGGCGGCAGCAGCCGCAGGGAGGTCCCGGGGGCCACGAAAATATGGAACGCTTCACGAATTTGCGTGTCATCCTTGCACAGGGGCCATGCTAATCTTCTCTGTATCGTTCCAATTTTAGTATATGTACTGCCGAAGCAAGCACAAAGGGTGGGCAGGGTTGGCAGCTAGAAATAGGTGGGCAGGCCTCGGGCCTTTGAGGTCAGGGCGACCAAGGCCCGGTCGGCAGGACCGGTGGCAGGCGCCGACTGGTTGCCGCAGGACTGCCCCTTGCGCCCTTGGTCCCCACCACCCCTCGCAGGGCAACCCGGGCTGTGGGATGGCAGGACCTTCCCGTCAAGCGGCCTGAACTGGGCCAAGGTGGGAGGCGGTGTGCACATGCAAATACACCGGAGCATGCTGGGAGCAGCCGTGCCTGGCCTGGAAGCCCCCTGCGGCCAGGTGCCGGGGCCCCAAGGCCCAGGGCGGGAGCGGGACAGGGACAGGAGGTGCGCTGAGGGACCTTGGCAGGGCCTCCCGCCATACCGGTGGCCCTGCACATGAGGAGGAAGGGCCTGGGCGGCCAAGTAGGGCACCTGGAGCCAAAGCAGCCCCCCCAACCCACCCCCGCCAGCGCAGACTGGTGGGGGGAGGGGGCCGAAGGAAGGCCGAGGCTTGGCCTGGGGGCCCTTTGGCTCCTGGTCTTGGGCCCCTGTCGGCCGTCAGGGCAGGCGCGTGCTGCCTCCGAGCCGTGGCGGGGGGCACCAGGGACCCCGCCAAAGGCCCTTGCACCCCTCCGTCGCTCCGTGGGGGCGCGGCACGGAAAAGCGAGCCCTCTCTTGGCAGGGCCTCTCGGCCTTGGCGGCAGACCCTGTCGGATCGGGCGGGTGGCCGAGTGCACGGCGAGCGGACCGTCCCCGTCTGGCAGGTCCCCCGGCGCCCCGGATGCGGCGGTGCTGCCTGGGGCCCGCAGGAAGGAAAAGGGCGGTGGTGGGGGCGGCAGCAGCCGCAGGGAGGTCCCGGGGGCCACGAAAATATGGAACGCTTCACGAATTTGCGTGTCATCCTTGCGCAGGGGCCATGCTAATCTTCTCTGTATCGTTCCAATTTTAGTATATGTGCTGCCGAAGCAAGCACAAAGGGTGGGCAGGGTTGGCAGCTAGAAATAGGTGGGCAGACCTCGGGCCTTTGAGGTCAGGGCGACCAAGGCCCGGTCGGCAGGACCGGTGGTAGGCGCCGACTGGTTGCCGCAGGACTGCCCCTTGCGCCCTTGGTCCCCGCCACCCCTCGCAGGGCAACCCGGGCTGTGGGATGGCGAGACCTTCCCGTCAAGCGGCCCGAACTGGGCCAAGGTGGGAGGCGGTGTGCACATGCAAATACAGCGGAGCATGCTGGGAGCAGCCGTGCCTGACCTGAAAGCCCCCTGCGGCCAGGGCCCGGGGCCTCAGGGCGGGAGCGGGACAGGAGGCGCGCTGAGGGACCTTGGCAGGGCCTCCTGCCATATCGGTGGCCCTGCACATGAGGAGGAAGGGCCTGGGCGGCCAAGTAGGGCACCTGGAGCCAAAGCAGCCCCACAACCCACCCCCGCCATCGAAGGCTGGTGGGGGGAAGGGCCCGAAGGAAGGCCGGGGCTTAGCCTGGGAGCCCTTTGGCTCCCGGTTTTGGGCCCCAGTCGGGCGCGTGGTGCCTCCGAGTCGTGGCAGGGGGCACCGGGGACCCCGCCAAAGGCCCTTGCACCCCTCTGTCGCTCCGTGGGGGCACGGCACGGGAAAGCGAGCCCTCTCCTGGCAGGGCCTCTCGGCCTTGGCGACAGACCCTGTCGGATCGGGCGGGTGGCCGAGTGCACGGCGAGCGGACCGTCCCCGTCTGGCAGGTCCCCCGGCGCCCCGGATGCGGCGGTGCTGTCTGGGGCCCGCAGGAAGGAAAAGGGCGGTGGTGGGGGCGGCAGCAGCCGCAGGGAGGTCCCGGGGGCCACGAAAATATGGAACGCTTCACGAATTTGCGTGTCATCCTTGCGCAGGGGCCATGCTAATCTTCTCTGTATCGTTCCAATTTTAGTATATGTACTGCCGAAGCAAGCACAAAGGGTGGGCAGGGTTGGCAGCTAGAAATAGGTGGGCAGGCCTCGGGCCTTTGAGGTCAGGGCGACCAAGGCCCGGTCGGCAGGACCGGTGGCAGGCGCCGACTGGTTGCCGCAGGACTGCCCCTTGCGCCCTTGGTCCCCACCACCCCTCGCAGGGCAACCCGGGCTGTGGGATGGCAGGACCTTCCCGTCAAGCGGCCTGAACTGGGCCAAGGTGGGAGGCGGTGTGCACATGCAAATACACCGGAGCATGCTGGGAGCAGCCGTGCCTGGCCTGGAAGCCCCCTGCGGCCAGGTGCCGGGGCCCCAAGGCCCAGGGCGGGAGCGGGACAGGGACAGGAGGTGCGCTGAGGGACCTTGGCAGGGCCTCCCGCCATACCGGTGGCCCTGCACATGAGGAGGAAGGGCCTGGGCGGCCAAGTAGGGCACCTGGAGCCAAAGCAGCCCCCCCAACCCACCCCCGCCAGCGCAGACTGGTGGGGGGAGGGGGCCGAAGGAAGGCCGAGGCTTGGCCTGGGGGCCCTTTGGCTCCTGGTCTTGGGCCCCTGTCGGCCGTCAGGGCAGGCGCGTGCTGCCTCCGAGCCGTGGCGGGGGGCACCAGGGACCCCGCCAAAGGCCCTTGCACCCCTCCGTCGCTCCGTGGGGGCGCGGCACGGAAAAGCGAGCCCTCTCTTGGCAGGGCCTCTCGGCCTTGGCGGCAGACCCTGTCGGATCGGGCGGGTGGCCGAGTGCACGGCGAGCGGACCGTCCCCGTCTGGCAGGTCCCCCGGCGCCCCGGATGCGGCGGTGCTGCCTGGGGCCCGCAGGAAGGAAAAGGGCGGTGGTG